>NC_051081.1:26773795-26784795 GCF_004664715.2 Peromyscus leucopus
GTGTGCACCGCCTGGCTTTTTTTTTTTTTTAAAGATAGGATCTTACTATGTATCTCTGGCTGTCTTAGAACTCACTATGTAACCAGGCTGGTCTGGAACTCACAGAGATCCACTTGCGCTGCCTCCCAAGGGCTGGCTATTCAAATTATTTTGCTTTGTCCAGATCTCTGAGTTGAAGCTATAATGTTCTCTGTAATAGGTATCTAACTTATTAAGTGGCAAGCTAAAAGACCAAGCCTTGGCCGTGACAGAAGGGGATTAGTCTTGCTAAAATTGTATCCTGGAATTTAAGCTTCTTTTTCGGTAGGGGCAGAAATTTAGGTATACTCTGGCTGATGACCAGCTCTGTGGAAATGCTTTTTCAAACATTAAAACTGAAAATGGATTAGTTCGTCTAATTTATAAAATGAATCATGTAGTATAACTGCTATAGACTTCTAAAATAGCATAGGTTGTGATCATAATTTTTTTTGAATTACAAACACACTCAAAATCCTTTACTCATGTTCATAGATACATAAATAAGACGAAATCGCACGGTTAGTCTAAATTTAAACCAAAGTCTAGACAAAATTAAATACATAGTATATCTGTGAATATATGTGGCTTAAAGGCAGAATTTGAGTTGTGTTGTTATGTTGCAACTTCCTGTTAGTATTGGTAGTAATAGCTGTATATGGTACCAACCAAGGTTATTTTTAAAGACTATTGCTATTTCTGTGACTTTGTGTCGTTTTAATTGGTTTGTGTTGTTCTGGGATTGAATGCAGGGTTCCATGCTAAGCATTTGTTATACAACTAGCCACACTCTTAGCAGCTATTTACTTTTTCAGGATTCTATTTTGGGGCCCTCTTGGAAGTGATCTTCGAGTATTTCTTCCTCTTTCATCGGAGACTTCTAGACTTAACCTGCGTCTTAAATACAAGCTTTTAAAAAAATATATATTCCTTGAAGAAGGACATGTGGGTACGGGGCGACAAGGGAAGGGAGTGTCCCTTGATCTTTCTGTTCCTCTTCCCAGTGGGGCCACCTTGAGTAAAACCTCCTTCTCCTTTCCATTTTTAGTTTGGCTCTTTTAATTGTTTATCGAAGATGAGAGGTCAGAACTCACTCGGCACCTGATGTGACCCCCAGCATTCGATAACTCACCCCTCTTCAGCTGGAAACACCAGTGCAGCACTATTTGACAATAATTTTTCTCTTTTTGTTTGTCCCAAGAGCTCATATTAATATATATCACAATGAAAACATATTAAAAGCTCAAACACTTTAAAAATTCAGTCACTTTAAAACTCCAAAATTTCTTTAAAACTTCAAAATCTTTTTAAAAGTTGTCTCTCAACTGTGGACTCCTGTAAAATCAAAATAAATACTTCCTTATTCCAAGAGGGAAGAACCCGGTCACAATTACAATCTGAACAGAGCAAAACCAACTCCAATGGTATAAATAACTCGCTGTCCACTGTCTGGAATTCACTTACAGTCTTCTGGACTCCTCCAAAGGGTTTGCCACAGCACAGATGGTCTGTCTCTCAGGCTCAGGCCTCTTCTACTCCATGACTTCTGCTGTCCTTGGCCATAGTTTCACGGTATTGGCATCTCTAAAATCCTAGTTTTCTGCAGCAACTGGACTGTACTTTTACCAGTAGCCTCTCCTGGGTGCTCTTCAAGGTGCCAAGCCTCATCTCTCCATGACGACGCCTTCAATGCCGGGGCTTCAACTGCTACTGAGGCTGTAGCTTCACCCTCTCCCGGTCTCTCATCTGGTCTCATGACCTCTTCGTCCTTCAAAACTAGAACCACCTGGGAGATTCTTACACAAATCAAGTTTGGCTGCCAATAAAGGTACAACCTGGGCCCCTCTGGCACCCAGCTTCTGTGTGCTGCCCTGGAGGAAATACTTCCCAGAAGATTTCACCTCAAGGGTGCTGGTCTCTTCTTACCATGAATTTCCCAACCCTAGCTAACCAACATCAATTGTCCTAGTTAAGCAAAGGTTTCATGTCAGTGATCCTGATCTCTTCTTAATCACAGCCAGTTCTTCAGCCCCAGCTACCCAGAACAACTGCAGATTCTTAATTTAAAATGGCAAAGGCCTGATAGAGTCTTCAACAGACTCTCAAACTTCCCTCCAAAACTTCACAGGCAAGGCCTCTATGGTCTGCGTTGTTCTCAACATCGTTATTTTCCAAGCTCCTACAGAACAGCCCACTGAGCTCTTAACACTCAATGGCTTTTCTAGCCCAAAGTTTAGATGTCCTTCCTTCCACAGTCCTTCTCAAAGCAACGTGTTTAGGTTTTCACAGCAATCCATCTACTCCTGGTAGCAATTTCTGACTGACTTAGGGTCACCATGGCTGTTACACATAATCAAAAGCAACTTGAGGAGGAAAGGGTTTGTTTCATTCACACTTGCATACAGTTCTTTACTGAAAGCAATTAGGCAGGAACTCAAGCAGGGCAGGAATCTGGAAGCAGGAGCTGATGCAGAGGCCACGGAGAGGTGCTACTTACTGGCTTGCTCCTCATGGCTTGCTCAGCCTGTTTTCTTATGGAACCTAGGACCTCCCTCCCAAGAATGACCCTACCTACAGTAGGCTGGGCCCTCCCACATTAATCACTCCTGAAGGGAATGCCCTACAGGCTTGCTTACAGCCTGATTTATGGGGTCAATTTCTCAACTGTGGGAGTCAGTTTCTCAACTGCGGTTCCTTCCTCTCAGATGACTTCAGCTTGTGTCAAGTTGACACAAAACTAGCCAGCATGATAACAATATGATGACCATGAAGGAGCAAAGATACATTTTTTTGGGGGGGGGAGGGGAAGGGAGTGTGCACTCAACAGTGAGCAGACCATGGGTAGACAGGAAAGATGGAAGTTCCAGGAGCTGCTGCAGTCATTTTATTCCAGGGACGTTTTCCTGTCTTAACACTTCAACTCAGGTGTTTTGATCTCTACTTGGGAAACAGAGAATGAGTCTGGACTTTGGTTTGGAGTTCTCAAGGTCTGACCCTTGAAGTACCGCTTCTGAGAAAGGTACCTGAACACATTTCTGAAATGCTAGGACATTACCTAGAGGAGAAATAGGGCATAGTTAGAATATGTTTGGCCTAAGAGCCATGTCTATAAAGTTGCTTAAATTGGGATTAAATGGTCTGTCAGCACTAACTTCTTGACATCTGTTGCTTACACACACACACACACACACACACACACACACACACACACACCAATGTGGGATCAAATCCGACCAACCAGGACAAATCTTTCTGTCATCATGGGTCCACGGAGGACAAACCAGCAGATGGCCAATCAGCAGAGTCATCAGAAAATGTTGTTCATAGACATAGGAGAAGTTGTCAGAGCTAGACGTCATGCTGGGCATGGGAGTGCTTGCCTGAAATCCATGCACTTGGGAAGCTGAAACAGGAGGATGTGAAGTTTGAGGCCAGTCTAGGTTTCCTAATGGGATCCTGTATCAAACCAACAAGACATGGCAAGTGTCAGCTCTTCCAAAGTAACTCAAAGCCCAGAACCGTCATGAAAATACAGTTCTTAGGCAAGGCTGTCGGGCATTAACTAAAGGGTTCACATTGGTCCCTCTTTGTATTCTATTTATTGTATTTCTTTCAGACATAGACATCCTCCACATCAAGATTAAGTCGCTAAAACAGAAAGTGGGGGATTATAACAGCCCCAGAAGAAATGAAGGTATTCTAAAGAGACACTTAAAACAATGGATCCAAAGAACTGGAAGTTCCCTGGGAATCTTGTGATGAGAAAGGAAAAGGTACCAGCAGAGGAGTATCTTGTCTCTGGAAAGAGATTTCCAGAGTTCTAACAAGCTGTCAGACCACATTACATGATGAGACCGAATCCCAGACAGGGATGATGGGTTAATAGTGAACAAGAACACACATTGACCAGGACTGCCAGATACACAAACCCTTGGCCTTCTGTTTAAACTTAAACTCACTAGAGGACCCTTGAAGAACTGTGTATGTTGGGGGATGGCGGGTAAGGGGACTCATTAGGACTCTTCCCAATGTAACCATATGGAATAAATCTTTTTCTGCTTTCCTACATATACCTTGAAAATTACTCAAGGAAAGATTGTTCTTTGAAAAGTTAGAAGGGGATAATTAATCACAGTTAAAATTATTCCAACAAAATAAGATTAAGAGAGCATTTTTTTCAGTGAAGACTCATTATATTCTTTGTACTCTGATCAGTAGAAAAACTTCATAATTTCATAGTGTTACAACATAGACAAATGGAGTATAATTCCTTTGAAAATTCACAAACCGTTCCAAAGCAGAAGAGAACTGAAAGCCTCAGCCCTGACTTGATTAAGTTATATTTTGATATGAACTGAAAAAATATTTTGTAACCCTCTTCTAACTGATGTTAATAGATACTTGATCAAAAGAGTCAAGACAACACAAAACAAACCCTGCTGAAAACCTGGAAATAAAACCATTTCAAAGATGTCTGGCAGTCAAGGCTTAATTTAACAAATTGAAGATTGTATTTGAATGACTTTAAGTTTTCTCGTTTGGAGCGACAGCTGCCTGCAGGGTGGCTTTGTTTAGAATGTCATTTGTCCCCACAAGGACTCATGTGTTGAAGATCTGCTGTCAGTGTGACGGCAGGAGAGGGGGGTGGACCTTTAAGGAAGGGGCAAGTTCAAGGTGATTAGCGTTGGTGGGGGCAGTAGCTTGGGAAGGAACTGCTGTAGTCTTGGGTGAGTTTCTTGCTTCGTTTTTGTTTTGTGTGCGATGCTGGAGATCCAACACAAGGCCTGCACATGTTGGGCAAGTTGGACTACACCACCAAACCCCAAATCCCAATATCATTCTTAGGGGTCCCTGGTGAGTTCTCAAGAGAAAGAGGTGTAATAATTGATATGTAAGGGCAAGATGGGGCCCTTGCCATGCTCTGGGTTTCTGGGTTTTATGTATTTATTTATTTATTTTGAGACAGGGGTTCTCTGTGTAGTTTTGGTGCCTGTCCTGGATCTCGCTCTGTAGGCTAGGCTGGCCTCGAACTCATAGAGATCTGCCTGGCTCTGCTCCTGAGTGCTGGGATTAAAGGCATATGCCACCACCGCCCAGCCATACTTTCAATTTATATCATAAAACTGAATGGAAGTTTTATTTTACAGATCTGGCCGGCCTAGAACTTTTTAGGTAGCCCAAGTTGGCCTTGAACTTACGGCATCCTCTCACCTCTGGGATTACAGATGTGTACACCATTCTGGCTAGAGGTAAGTTCTTACAATACAACCTCCATGTCTTCCATGTATTATCTTCAACATGTGGTAGAAATTGGTGCTTTGCCATCCTGTTGTTCTTGCAAGATGCCAAAAAAAAAATATAGCATATTTTTAAAATTACAAGTCAACATATGTGTACTTGTGAACATACATACATGCACCAGATATGTAAAAACACTGTATGATGAACTCCTCCCATGACAACCACTTGATGATAACTTTACTTGATAATCTTGACAATGTGCAATTCCGAGCTGTCTGTTCTGTGAGAAATAGGTTTGAGTTTCTCTTTAGTTCTTTGTTCTCTTTACTCTCGTTTCTTCGGGTATAGAAAAATTCCTTATTAGAGATGAATTTCTTTGAATCTTGAACATTTTTTAGTTTTCAGAACCCTCAGAGAAAATTTAACTAAAAAAAAAAAAAAAAGCAGCAGTTATGAAAGGATGCAGGGAAGTTTGTTGGAAATGCAAGATTAGTGTCTGTGAAGTCAGGCATGCTGGTACATGCCTTTAGTCCCAGAACTCAGGAAGCAGAGACTGGCCAATGGGAGTCTGAGGCTAGCCCGGCCTGTCTTGCAGGTTCCAGGTCAGTTAGCCGGGCTGCATGGTGAGACCCTGTCTCCAAACAGAAACGAAAGGAATGGAGGATTCTGGGGTCGGACTCTCCCCTTCTTTGAGAGAGGAGTGAATGTTGTTCTAAGAGATTGGAGAGAGGAGATCAGGAAAGCAGAGAAGAGTCTGTTTTCCCGCCTTCAGTCTCCATCTTGGCCCGATCTCTGATTTTGCAAATGGCATTGGGAAGGTTTACATGAAACCTGGATTCTTAAGATAAGGTTTCAGAGAAATTGCAAGAAATTGACTGGACTGTAGGAGGAAATATTTTAATTTCCCTTTCATGATTGAAAACCATGGCGGACAGATTTGGGCAGAGATATGATGTAGGCTTCTTTAATTCTCCATGACTATTAAGAAACAAAGGGAGGCATACCTTAGTTTCAGGTTTGAGCAGGATCCACCAAAAAGTAGGGAATGCAGAGTCCCAGTGTCTCAGGAATTTCAAGTCTAAATTGCTCCTTTCATAGTTTGTCTATGAATGGCCCATTCCCAATCATTTTACTTTTACCATCAGGGCCTTATTGAATAACTACCATGTGCCATGATTTCTAATGTTAATATTAATGTGATAGGATTTCTGCTAATGTCTTTCTCAAGCATGTGCTCAATGCCAGCGCTTCTAAGTCCTGGCTGCACTTCGAATCACCTGGGGAGCTTTTAGACAAGCCCATGCCAAGACACACACAAGAAACCACTCTAATGTGTACGTACAGTTAGAACGGTTGGCTTAATTTATAATCTCTCTGAAGTAAAATAGCTCTGAGAACAATGATTCTTAAATATTTTGGTCTCAAGAGCCCTCACATTAATAACAATTGTGGAGGACCACAAGTAGCTTCTATTTATGTGCATTATGTCCGTCAATAGTTGTATCAAAAAGTGAAACAAGTACTTTATAAATGTTATGGATTTATTAAAGATAATGAAAGCATTACATGTTACATAGCACTTTTTATGAAAAAAAAAACCCCTCTACATTTCCAAAACAAAAAGATTTTCATAAGAGCACTGACATTGTTGAATATGTTTTTATAAAAAAAAATCTGTAATGTCTGACTTCTTAGAAGTCAGCTAGATTCTGGTATTTACATTCAACCTATTATTGGTTGAAGTAGATAAAGAAAACTTGGCTCCACACACAATAGTGAGAAGAGGGAAAAATTTTAATAGAACTTTCAGATAACTGTTAAAAATTTTCATTATTCAACTGAAATATGACAAATATGGCCTAAAAGTCAGTTGGTTTAGACTCTCAAACCAAATGGATAAACGTCTTTACTCCATTAAAGGTAAACCCTCCTGGTCTCATTTGCTTTGAATGTATCTTTTCTTTGTGACTTTATAACATGTTGACTGGGAATCTGCTAAATATTGATTGATTCTCTGAATTATACAAGCATTGCAAAGGTTGAGCATTTCATATTATAGTTATGCTTTAAAAAAAAACACCACTGATTTCATCAGGGAAAAGTTGCTGTGAAAAAAAAGAAAACTATGGAGGTTAGGGTGGCAGAAACAGAAGAAAAAGCTCTCCATATCGCAGTTTTGCTTGCAAAATCCAATGTTATCATTGGCAACAGATACTGTCAGTCATTGTCCTGGGGGTAGAGGTGCCCTTTGTTCGTTTTAAAACAAATGCCTGCCAAATGCCCAAGTGTGAGTACTCCTAATTTATCGGCCATTGTTCTTTCAATTAGAAAGTGGTTTTTCATGAAAAAAGCAAATAGTTCATAACGCATCTCAAACAATGGCATAACTCCTTTCCCCTGAGATAACAATTGCCCTTCAGCGTGTCCCAGAAATGCTTTATTTATACTTCCGTTTGTCATGCAGCATAGAAAAGTTCCAGTCAGGATGTAACTGGATTTATCATCTCATCTTGAAAAAGCTGTCCAGAAATGATGCTTAAATTCTAGAAGATAAGCATAGGGAAGCGATAGGAAAAACAACAACAACAAAAAACCAAATGACATGAAATGAACCGGATGCTTTCCCTAGGTGACTGTATTGAAACTGTCTAGGAGATCGTGCAGTTAGGGGATTCTGCACAGAGCCAAATGGTCTCCCAAAGTGTAAAGACAGAGGTGAGCACATGGAAACATGGTCAGATTTGCAAAAGAAACTTTGGGAGAAGAGAAAGCTTCATGGAAATCAGCAAGGATTTTTTCTTTTTCTTTTCTTTTTTTTTTTCCTGCAAGGGTTTAGCTGAGTACTGACCAACAACACATAAAAAGACACCGCTCAAAGCAAGAGAAAGAACTCTGAAGATGGAGCAGGAAGAACAAGTCCTGAGATATTGGTGGAGCCGGAATATTTCACGTTTCTGCCAGCCAGTGGGAAAACCTCCAAATACAAAGGCGGAGTTAGGATGTTGAAGAAAGCATTCATTGGCCCAGTGATGGTTCAAATCAGTCCTGGATGGCTGCCTGCGCTCCTAATGACTAGCCAAAGTTAAAAGCAGTTCTCCAAAGGATCCAAATGTTTCCATCTTAATCAACCAAGGATGAAGACTACTTAAAGAAGTACAAAATCAATTCCCAGCATTAAATTTTACTATGTCTATTATTTATTAAAATTCTTAGGAATGCATAGGAATAGGCATATTCAATCCGTAATAAGGAGGAAAAACTATCAATAGAAAAAGACACTATTGATACGTGAGCAGATGAGGATAAACAGTTCTTATAACTAGATCCCATGTATCTAAGAAGGCAGAAGAAAATATATAAACATACAGAGAAAGAGATGATGGCATGAGAAGGATCTAAACCAATCATGTAAAGGAATGTCTGAGATGACAAAAAAAAAAACATTAATGAGACTAGGAACAGATTAAATACTACAAAAGAAAAGGGTGGTAAACTTGGAGAGAAATAAAAGAAAGTAAAAGAGACAAAAACCAATAATAACAATAACAACAACAAAACCAAATAGCAACCAGCACCCCATAACCCACAGGAAAACTTTAAAGAAATGACTGCGTGTGGGAGTGGAGATCCCAAAGGAGTGTGTAAATATGGACAGGAACAGGGAGAGAACAGACGTACTTGAAGAGGCTATAGCTAAAAAAAGTTCCAAACTTTACATTAACTTAAAACCCCTTGACCAATGAAACACAGTATGGCAGAAACACAAGAACATAAAGAGAATTCTACTAATGAGTTACACAATTAGAGATAAAACTCATGATTAAAAAGGCAGTCATAGGGCCGGGGAGGTGTCTCATCGGTTGAGAATGCTTGCTGCTCTTCCAGGGCATTGGGGTTAGGTTCCCCACAACTACATAGGTACCACCCGTAACTCCAGCTCCAGTGGGATCTAGCTCCCTCTTCTGACTTCCTTGGGCACCTGCATGCTCTTGTATACACATGCATGCAGACACACAGACATACACGTATATAAATTTAAAAAATATCTGTTTTAAAAAGAGAGATTACAAGCTGCACATGGTGGTGCACATCTGTCCTTTAATTCCAGAATTCAGGAGGCCGAAACAGAGGATTTCTCGGCATACAAGGCCAACCTGGTTTACAGAGAGTTGCAGGGTTCCAGGTCAACCAGAGCTATATAGAGAGGCCCTGTCACAACAGTAATAAAAACAAAAACAAAAACAAAAAAACCACCACCAGTAGCATCAGCATCAACGTAAAAAAATCAAAAGAGCCGAATGGTGTTTTTAAAAGACATTATATACAGAGGCAGAAAAATAAGGATGATAGCAGACTTCTCAGAAGTAAAACTACCAAGATGACATATTTAAGGCACTGAAAAGTGTCTGTCAACATAGATGCTATAAAAATAACTAAAAAGTAATGATGATAAAGAAGATGTTTTCTGCACACAGAAATAGAGAGAACAAGCCTCTACCATACCTAAAACACAAGAAGTACTAAAAATATATTTCAGGCACAAAGAAAACTGTACCAGATGACTATGTGTATCTACATAAGGAGAAGAAGAAAACCAGAAATTGTCAATATATTTATAAGAGAGTTAGACATACTCATTGTAACACTTCTTTAATTGTCATTGTTTAGTGAAAAGACAACCTGTTGTGGGTTACCTAACATATGGCTAAAATAATGCAAAGACCCAAGAAAGGAACAGCAGAAGTCTGTTGTGGTCCACACATAACCCGGTAAGTGATTCTTTAAGATTTTGATACAGTAAAAAATGTATACTATAAATCCTAAGACAAACATATATATCCAAATGCCAATAAACATCTCCAACTCCCCCAAAACAAAAGCCACAAACCCTGAGTGGGCAAATCCACAAAAGAGATAAAAACACGAAATAGTCTTAAAAAGTCAGTTGACCGTGGTAATCATAAAAAGTAGTAAAAATGAACCAAAACCCAATAGAATACATAAAAATAAGTAGTAAAGTAATATATAGATCTGATTGTATCAATAACTACATTAAAGATAAACACCTCTTTTAAAAACCGTCTGTAGTCCAATTATATAAAAAAGTAAGACTTAAGCCGGGCAGTGGTGGCGCACGCCTTTAATCCCAGCACTTGGGAGGCAGAGGCAGGAGGATCTCTGTGAGTTCGAGGCCAGCTTGGTCTCCAAAGCGAGTTCCAGGAAAGGCGCAAAGCTATACAGAGAAACCCTGTCTTAAAAAAAAAAAAAAAAAAAAAAAAAAAAAGATGGCTCCGTGGATACTGGTGCTAGTTGCCGAATTTGATGACCTTAGTTTGTGGTGAAAGGCAAGAACTGATTCCAGGAGATAGTCCCTTGACCTTCACACAAGGAACATGATATGAGTCTCTCCTATTCATGTGAGGAATTGTCTCTCTCTGAACAAACCCTAACAATCCTCCTGACTCCACTCCCCCAGATGTAGGATTAAAACACTTGGGGGTACCTGCTTGTTACGTGGTTGCTGGGATTCGATCTCTGGTCCTCATGATTGTAGAGCAAGCACTCTTAACCACTGAGCTATCTCTTTAGGCTCTATTGGTAAATCCTTAAGTGATACCAGCTATTTTTTTTTCTTTTCTCTTCCTCTTATGTTTTCTACTCTGTGTACTGCAGTAAAAAAATACAACTACAAGCATCTCTTTTCATCTTCATTTATATATTCAAATATTTATGTGTTTTTA
>NC_051081.1:26785295-26829839 GCF_004664715.2 Peromyscus leucopus
TGTGTTAAATTAAAGGTCTTACTGGGATTTGTTGTTGTTGTTCTGACAGTGTTAGTCAAAAATTTATCTGATGTTATTCTAAAGTTGTCAAGAGCATTAATTTTAAAACCCGAAAAAATAGCCGAGCAGTGGCGAAAAATAACTTTAATCCCAGCACATAGGAGGCAGAGAAAGGAAGATCTCTGAGTTCGAGGCCAGCCTGGTCTACAGAGTGAGTTCCAGGATAGCCAGGGCTACACAGAGAAACCCTGTCTCAAAACATCACAAAAACAATACAAAAGAATCTGAAACCTACAAAGGGAGCTGTAGTAATTGGAGTTAAGTACTACTTAACCAAGAATTAGAAGAGCCTGTAATTTATTTTAGGTATATGCTAAAGGAGCCATGGTTTAGGGGGGAAACCAAAAAAAAAACTTCTAAAGGAGGTCATTTTCCCATACATTGAATTTTGAAAACCAGTTTTTTTTTTTTTTTAAATAACTGAGTAAAACCAAAATTTATTATAAGCCACAGTCGTCCTAGGGACCTCCATGCTATATATATATAGCCTCTATGGTTCTATGGGTTGTGGTCTGATTGTTCTTTATTTTATATCTAGAATCCACTTGTGAGTGAGTACATACCATGACTATCTTTCTGGGTCTGGGTTACCTCACTCAGAATGATTTTTTCTAGTTCCATCCATTTGCCTGCAAATGAAAACCAGTTTTAAGTGTTGAGGAGACTTTATGCTGTCCCCTACCTGATGCGTTCCAGAGGGAGTAAGTTAAATATGCAAACCAGGGTCAAAGACAAATCAGTGCAAAATGGAACTGACTGACTCTTCAGCAGTAGGGTAATTCACTTTTAGGTCAACAAACCATAATGTCAGCTATAAAAATAATAAGAGAAAAATAAGGGTGGAAAAAACACAGCAAGCATGATAAGATCAGTGTGCCCCCCACCCCCAATAAAGTGCTCACACATTGGTGAGAAACACACCCACCACAGTAGACATCAGGTCAGACGATACAAAATATAGTTCACAAGATGTTCAATAAGTTGGTAAACAAGCACACGGGAAAATGTTTAAAATGGTTTTTAAGTGAACACAGACTAGATACCGTGTGTTCAGCCAAAGTAAAGACAGGATTGGTATCTGGTATACCGAAGAATCGGGTCAAACCTCACAGAAGCACCAGTGATTCAAGGCTTGAGTAGGCACAGACCTGGTTAAACACTCACAAAGCCTACATCGGCCCATACAGTGCGGGTTTCCCCCAAGAAAATGCCCCCTTCACTAATAGATCATTTCTTTAAAACTTAGATATGACCAAAAGTGGTCACTCTTTGAATTTGATCCAATTTCATGACTCATCCTGAGGGTGGAGTGAGGTGGAGTTTCTTTTGTTGTTGTTGTTAGCATAAGCCAAAACTTAGCTTCCTTTTTTTTTTTTTTTTTTTTTAAAAAGCAAAAA
The DNA here is from genome assembly GCF_004664715.2 of Peromyscus leucopus. Taxonomy (NCBI): domain Eukaryota; kingdom Metazoa; phylum Chordata; class Mammalia; order Rodentia; family Cricetidae; genus Peromyscus; species Peromyscus leucopus. The sequence goes on from NC_051081.1 coordinate 26,786,753, forward strand.
AAAAAAAAAAAAAAAAGCTTTGAAAGTCTTCCAGCATAGTACATTGAGGTCAGTGCTAGCTTCTTCGAGTCTTTCCTCAAAAATGCCCTACTCTCAGTGAGCATTTAGTAAAGGACACACTTGCCTTGCTTTTATACTAAAAACAAGGTAATGCACATAGTGAACATGTTCCTTATTCCACTAAGTTAGGCTCTTGTGCTATTTGGGGACACACACAGCCTCGTCACCTTAATGTCTAATGTGTAAGGCCAAGGTCAACTTGTGTTCTTACCTCCAGGGAGCTCTGGGCATCAGTGGACATTGTAATGTCTATAAATGTTCTTGCCTGTCAAAGCTGCTGCTGGCATCATCTGCTGGGTAGAGAGCAGGGATGCTACTACAATACCCAAGAGAGACCCACAGCAGTCTTCTGACCCAAAGTATTAATAATACTGAGATTAAAAATCCCCAGGTTAAACTGATAGAGAAATAGAACTTTTGTGTTTGGGAAAACCTGAGCCTTATGGTAATGCTATTCTGGGGTCTTAATAAATCAAAGAATATGAATATCTTCTTGATTCAAATTTTATATATGGAGTTTGAGGTCTTTCAAATAAGATTTCCTGTTAGGTATAAGTATCTTTGTTTAAAAAATAATACAATTTTTGGAATATGTAATTAAAGAATGAATGTAAGTTTTTAACTTATATATGGGGTGCTAGGAATTGAACCCAGAGCCTTTTGCATGCTAAGCACGTACACTACCACTGAATTACCCCCTTTCTCCTGGATCCTTATTTAGTTACAGTTTATAAACCAAATGAACACGAATACAGTTTCTGTCTTCTAGAGTTGTATGAATGGAAGGGATGGTGTTTTGGCCAGTAAGCCACAGGGCAGTAGTGGAACTGCCAGTCAGACCTCAGAAAGCGATTTAACAACAGGTAGACCTGAGGTTGAGCCAGGTGAAATGTGCCATCAGATCACAGTTGGGAGGCCATTTATGAGAGTGTCGGATTACGAGGAAATCAGTACTGACAAAAAGCCTGGCTCATGTTACAGCAATTGTTTGTGCATGGATCCCAGACATTGAAATTACATTGTCAATGTTTTTAGTGCAAGGTTTTTTCTTTTTATGATAGGGAAGTGTATTATCTCAGAACTTTGGAATCCAAGGGATGAACTGGAAATGTAGGTTTTCATTTTACCACTTTGTTTTGTATTGATAGATTGTTTTCAAGTCACTTAATTTACAATCCTGTCTTCTCTCCTGAGAGCCTAGGATTAGAATATTTACTTCATAAAGAGTTACGGTGATTAAATGTAAAGCTCTTAGTGCGATCCTGGGACATGAGTGTTCAGAAAATACTCGTACCAGTGGCTTAAAAACCTCTAACTTTACAAAGATCCCTGGTTCTGTAAATGTCTTAAAACTTTAGTGAATATCAAATTATGTATAGCAGCATATAAATAAAGCATTGTTTTGATTTGTTTTGACACAGGACCATCTATAGAAAAATAAAATCAAGTGTTTATTTAAAATGGGAGGTTACATGCACAGTGACTGGTGTGTAACGACTGCCCAGTGAACGCCAGCTCCCCTGTTTTCCTGCTTTCATGTTGATAAGAGGCTTAACAGATACCCTCTAAAGCTATTCTTTCTGTTAATTTGTTGAATGAAAAACCTAGATGTCATTGGAACGGGAAAGGAAGTTGGCAGAAAGCAATTCATTTTGAGTTATAATGGTGTTTAGTAAAATTGAAGTACTGTCTGCTTTTAGCTTTAGTTTTGACCATTTTAATACCAGATCTGAAGACCGAGTATCAGTGTCTTTAGGGAGTGATTTGGTCTGTTTGAATGAATGAACCCATTGTCTCTGTAGACATGAATTGAGTGTAATTTTCAGGTTCTGCCGTGGTAGATGAAAACCCCAGCTGTACCTTTTGTTTTCTAGGAATGAGTTGTCATTGTGTGTTGTTCTCTCTCCTCATTCTTTCTACTACAGCTGTGTTACAGTGACTTGGTGACATTCTCCTCTTTCCCCTACATTTTTATCTAGGCTAAACAGTGTCAGGCAGCCGTTACTAAATACTTAAGCTCAAACTGAAGGGAAAACATTTTTTTAACTTGCTGGGCATTCAGATTACAGTCATAGCTAAAAGAGAGAAGGCCTCAGAAGTTTAAGGACAATTCAGAACTAATCACAAAACTGGGGGCGGGTGAGGGGGCGTGAATTTAAACAGAAGAAAAAAAACAGATTTCTCTGGTTTATGTCGGAAGCGCGGGTGTTAAATTGAGCAACTCCTCTGGCATGTGATAGCCAGAGAATTCTGAATTGGAAATCAGTGGTGAAAGGTGAGACTGAATCCAGGTTCCTGATGAGTCCCTTTCTGATTGACTTGTCTAAACTAGCGAGTTTGGCTTTACATGGAAATTGTCATTGAGATGATCCCCTTTATTTCAACACTTTCCGGAGATTGATGCTAAATTAATATTAGTCTTGTTTCTGCAGCGTTTATTACTGCTAATAGTCAACAAAATTTTTTAATGCCAGAAGTTCTGGGTTCTTGGGGAGTCTGGGGGAAACCTGAAAAGAAACATCCTTAGCATGTATTTACTATTTATTTAGTGTTGGTTCTAAAGGTTTACTGTGAAGGCATACCTGGCGTCAAGTTTAAAAATCAATTTGATATTCCATATATATGTGTGTATAAAGTTATCGAGCCTCTAACTGAAATGAGTGTACTTCACTCACCTATAATGCAAACAAAAATGTGTGCGTGTTAAAAGCTCCAAGCATTTCTCCTTTTTTAGAATAGAACCCATACTACCTTAGAAAAACAAAAAAGCCCAGTGGTAGGTAAATAATTCACTCAGATAATATTGAGTTCTGAAGTTGTTTGTTAACATGTACAAGTGTTGTCTGGCCAAGTAAAATAAATGTTTTGCAAGCCTCCCACCTTGCCTAACGTTTTCCTGACACATGTTTAGTGACGTGAGACTTCTAGGAGACAGGGCTGCGGCGTTTGCCACGCTTGGTCTAGAACTGGGGGAACACTTGATTTTGCACAATCCAGAGGAGTCACTGGCACAGATGTAGAAAGTAAATCGAGAAATTAAGGTGAGGGTGCTGTTGGAACAGGCCAAATTCAAAGGCCTTTTTTGCTTTTAGGCTCCTAGTTCTTCAGCTGTTCTTCATTTCCTCCTCTAATCAGGGCTGAGGTAGGAGAAGGAAAGAACCATGGGCTTGTCTGTTTTGAGAAGGGGTGCCCCAGGCTCTAGAACTTTGACTCCTTTATCCTAGAACAGCAGGGCTTCTCAACCTGACTTTAATCAGCAGTTGGGGCCAGATGGTTCTGTGATGGAGGCCGTCCTGTGAATTCTGCAATGCCTTACCAGATAGTTCTGTGATGGAGGCCATCCTGTGAATTCTACAATACCTTCCTTACCAGATGGTTCTATGATGGAGGCCGTCCTGTGAATTCTGCAATGCCTTACCAGCTAGTTCTGTGATGGAGGCCGTCCTGTGAATTCTGTGATGCTTTCCTTACCAGATAGTTCTGTGATGGAGGCTGTCCTGTGAATTCTACAGTACTTTCCTTACCAGATAGTTTTGTGATGGAGGCCGTCCTGTGAATTCTGCAATGCTTTCCTTACCAGATAGTTCTGTGATGGAGGCCGTCCTGTGAATTCTGCAATACCTTTCTTACCAGATGGTTCTATGATGGAGGCCATCTTATGAATTCTGCAATGCCTTAACCTAGTAAATGTGCACAGACCTGTAGCTGGAGAATTTCTCTCCAGCTCCCGCCAAGTCTCGCTAGTCCCGGAGCCCACTTATAAAATAAACAGACTCTTACATTATTTAAACTGCTTGGCCAATAGCTCAGGCCTATCATTGTCTAGCTCTTACTCTTATATTTAGCCCATTTCTATTAATCTATACTTTGCCACATGGCTTGTGGCTTACTGGTACCTTACATCTTCCTTGTCCTGGCAGCGGCTCCAGCAGTCTCCCCCTCTGCCTTCCTGTTCCCTCAATTCTCCTCTCTGTTCGTCCCGTCTATACTTCCTGTCTGGCTACTGGCCAATCAGTGCTTTATTTATATAGAGCAATATCCACAGCACAGACCCAAGTTCTGAAAACCAGAAATATATAAAGACACCACCATGTGCCTTCTGGGGCAAATTAGTCTCAGTCGAAAGCCCTAGAGGAATACACTTGTAGCTAGTGCTCGCTACCGAGAGCTAGCTACTAAATGTCTTCCTGGCTGTGCTGCCCTTCTAGTCTTGTTCCTTGTCCCAGGTGTCCTTGTTCTCCATGAGAATGGAATGTTTAGAGGGTATATATACCATTTCATTGGGTGTGTCTTATGTTTTAAGGGTAAACAAAATAACAAGAGTACAGCAGCCCTCCCTCCATATATATATGTTTACATTATTTTGCCAGAATATTTTTCCTTTCAAAATTATAAAACTGGGTACAAAAGTGACCTTTTCCTTTATTCCTTATTTTATTGAAGGATAGCTTAGAAAAATAGGCCATTGACTTTGAAAAGCTTCAGCTTTCTGTGCATGTCACTGACAGGTTATTTTGACAGATTTTTAAATAGAAAGTGCTTTTGTTTATGTCTTTTAATATTTTGTTCATGCCTTCCCCCCTCCTCGGGTAGTCCAGGCCAGCCTCCAAATCCCTGTTTATCCAAGGGTGGATTTGAACTTCAGATCCTCAGCGTCCATCTCTAGAGAGCTGGGATTACATGTGTGTACCTCAAGCTTGGCTTGTTCATGACTTTTCACATAGCCCCTATGTACCAAGAATCATTATGGAAGAAAAAAAATCATTCTGAGGAATAGTTGAATTTGAAGTTTTGAAGATCATTGAACTATTAAAAATAGGCAAAAAAATGTAAATAACAAGTTTTTATAACATATCTTAAGCATATGAAAAATAGTCAGCCTTGTATAATGGACAAATACAAATCAAGGCAAGGGAGGTGGCCTTGGATAAAGCTCTCTCCCTTTCAACAAGAGGAGCAGAGTTCAGATCCCCAGAAGCCACACAAAAGTGTTGGCTATTTGGAGAGGCAGTGGGGGAATCCTGGGGCAAACCAGCTAGGCTAGCTGGGGACTGTGAGTTCTAGGTGCAAGGCAAGACCTAGCCCCCTTAAATAAAGTGAAGAATGCACATGTGTGCATAACATGAATGCTAGTGCTCACTGCACACACAAAGGCGGGGGGGGGGGAGTACAAGTTGAAACTGCACAAAACTAAGTACCACTTTTCATGTAAGAGCAACAAATTTGATAGTGCGCTTACAAAACAGCTCATGAGAAAACAAACTCTGTTTTTCTTATTCGATTTTCAAGTGTGTCATGTTCATATCAGTGTGTTTACATGCCTTCTGCACGTTTGGGCCCATGTGTGTGCAAATGTGGCGCACATGGGTACACATGTGCATGTAAAGGCCTGAAGTTGATGTCAGGGGCCACCCCTAGTCAACTCTACCACTTTGATTCGCTGAGGCAGGGTCTCTCAGTCAAACCCGGAGCTCTCACTAATGTGAGTGAGTAGTCTTGCTAGCCAACTTGCTCTGGGGACTTCACGTCTCTCTCACCTTTCCAAGGCTGGAGCAGGAGGGCCACCACACCTACCTCCCGTTGGCATGGGTTCTGGGATCTGAACTCCAGTGCTCGCACTTGCTTGTGGGGCGAGCACCGAGTCGTTTCCCCTGCCCCACAAACTCTTAGTATTTTCCCTGTAGACATATAAGTTGGTATAGCCTTCACGAAGGCAGTATCTGAAAGTTCCGTGTGTACGTATGTATGCTTTGACCCAGGAAATATTCTGGGGCATTCTTTCTTTACATATACTGCAGAAGTGGTAAAGGTAGGAATACGTGGCTACTCCCTGGCTATTGTTTATAATAACAAAATATTGGTAATAGTCATGGCTGATGTTCAAAGCACATCCAACGCATCAGGAATTCAAGTTCTTTATGTATGTTACATAACTTATTTAGTTTTCGTGGTGACTGCCAAGTGTGCTCCATTTTACAGATAGAGAAACTGTCGTTAAGATTATATAATTAATAAGATTTGGAATCAGGGCCTAGCATGATAGCTTAACAAAGTGCTTGCTGTGTGAACCTAAGTTTGACCCCCAGAACATGAGAATCTGGGCACGGTCAGGACTGAGAGAATGTAGTGAGGATGGCACTTTCCCTGTGTGGTCTGCCTCCTCAGAACCCAAACCTCGGTCTAATGATGAGATAAACGTTAGGCAGTTCCCCTAGGGAGGCATACTGTAAAACACAGGACCGGTAGGCAGCAGAGTCAGAATCTCCAGAGACTGCAAAATGTAAGAGTCCAAAAAAAGACCTAATAGTACCTGGCAGCTCAAGGTCATAGAGATTCATGGATGGGATCCTGGGAAGGAGAAAGGACATGAGGTAAAAGCTAAGGAAATCTAAACAAAATACAGTAACGTTTGTTATAAATGTATCATACTAACTATATAAAGTGTTAATAATGGGAAAACTGGGTAAATGGGAATGCTGTATGATTTTTTTGTGTGAATTTTTCTGTACATCCAAAACTTTAAAAAGAAAAAGACTAGTAAATATAGTGAGTAATGTTTTAAAAGTAAATTTAAAATTTAGGCATCCATTTGAGAGGAAAGCCTGAACATAATTGTGTATAATATTTTAAGTATGGTTTATTAATTGTTTAAGAAGTTCGTGCAGTTTATGTTGATCGTACTCACCTCCTTCCTCCCCTAACTCCTTTCAGATCCGCCCACCCCCACCTCCCTACACCCCCAGCTCTGTGTCCAGTTTTTCTTTCAGTTTCTTGAGTCCATTTGTGTTACTCATATCCTCCTGGATGTGGAGGCATCCACTGGAGGAGCATGGCCAACCTTCCTAGGAGCCACACCCTCCAAGACGAACCCTCCATCACCTGTCCGTAGCTCCTCAGTTAGGGTCGCAGGCTCCATCCTTCCCACCTCGTGCTGGAGCGCTGACTGGCTTGTTCCCATGCAGGTCTTGCCCAGGCACCCATAGCTGCTGAGGGTTCATGGGTGCAGAGATCCTGTCGTGTCCAGTCCACCCCAGCCTCTGGCTCTTGCAGTCTGTCAGGCCCTTCTTCCGTGATGTTTCCTGAGCCTTGTGGGTATCAAGGGGAAGTGAATTTCTTTAAAATTGTAATATGATTTCCTGTGTGGGCAGGGTTAAGTCACATTCTCATTTGTGAAGACCTGATTTCTGAATTTTTAAAACTCATGAATAGCAAATATCTGTGTATTCCTTTCCTCAGCAAGTTGTTTCTGTTTATTTTGTATGTTGTTTGGACATTTTAAAACTATGTGTTTGTGGTTTATTTCCTGTTTCTCTATAGCTGTTTATCTTTAATATAGCCACGCCTCTAAAGCTTAGATGTTTTTAAAGATTGGCCACAGCGATTCCCTGAGTGTCAGTGACAATATTTGATCTTTACTCGATTTTCTTTTCAGTCTGTTTTCTGTTATTTTGGTTCTGATATCTGCTTTCAGATAATTCCTATCTTAAGAAGCACACTTATAAAATATTATAATTAACAACAGGGGTTTCACAAGCCATTAGACCTTTCCTCTAGTCACTCAGTAATTTGTCTTATTTATAGGTGAATATTTTGTGGAAATACTTGCTTTTCTAGAAAATGACTTTTTATTGTCAACCCCAACATCTCAACAGTTATTTGTAGTATTTTCTGCACTTTCTTCTACCTGTGCTTGGGTATTTGTGTATTCATTTATCTGTGCGGCACTGAGGCTGGGTCTGGGCAGTGCACATTCTGGATAAACACTGGACCACTCCTATCCCCAGCTCATGCTCCCATTATCTATTAAGTCATGTGTCTGGTGCAGTATTGTTTAGTATCTTCTCTAGGCTGTAAATTAATTTGAATGTTGCTTTCCTTCTTTAACTGATGTTTTTGGGGTTTTAAGTTTTTCAGTTACTACCAATAAAGAGACAAGGAACAAGTCTTTAACACATTTTACATGTCATATCCAAAGACTAGCAAATAGCTGATCATGTGTTGAACAGTCCTGCTCTAATGAATAGAAGCAGCTATTTGCCTTGCAGGCTAAGAATAGTGAGTAGAAGATCGTGTTCTCATATAGCAATTTAGAAGTCTGAATTTTGTAAGAGACCTGTGTTTTTAGGTAATGATTATTTATCTGCAAATTTACTTTTCTGTTTTTGAGCTTTAAAATTAACCAGGATATTTGAGTACAAGGTTCACCTTTTAGATATTAAAAGAGTCGTTAATAACAGCATTAAGCTAGAACACTTTTAAAAGTTTTTATAGCATGCTTACAACAGTAGAAAGCTATGGGATGTTGATCCAGGGCTGTTTTCCTACAGTTCCCAGAGTGTGGATTCTTTGGCATGTATGATAAAATTCTTCTCTTTCGCCACGACATGAACTCGGAAAACATTTTGCAGCTGATTACCTCAGCCGATGAAATCCATGAAGGAGATCTTGTAGAAGTTGTCCTGTCCGGTAAGCAGGTGGCTCCTTTACCCCCCTTTTGCTTTTCTCCCCTAAGAAGTATTTACTATGCCAGTTCTCTGTTCTGCCGCACTTGGCCTTGGTCCTGTATAATTGCCTGCTTCTTTAATGTGTGGTCATGGTTTCTGCATGCCTTTCACTTTCAGGAAGGTTCTATCACTATGAGAAAATAGGAGCACAAACTCAATTACTGAAGTGTTTTGAAGCTAAGGGAATTACCAGTTCAACTGAAAAGAAATTCTCTTTCTGTGGGTCGGAAAAAAATAAAACTAAGGTTCAAGGTGTCTCCCTTTTCCATTTCTGTTAAAAGCATAGATGAAGAGACCTGGGGGTCCAAAAAGAGAATCTGGATGAAGGAGAAAACATAAAGACCTGGAAGAGAAAGCGACAGCGTTGGTTCTTGTGTGACTGCAAATGTCTCTTCCCTCCTGGTCCCAGTGGACGTTTCCACTTCTCTTCCTGCCCGACCTCTTCTCGCCACTCCCCTTCCCTAACTCCCACCGTTCCAATCTCACCCAGCCAGTGGACAGGGCGAGGGGAGGAGAGTGCCGATCAGAGGGAGAAAGGCAGTGAGTGGCCAGCCACCCTCACACGCTCGCCCCTCAGCCCCATCCCGAGATCTTCTCTGACCATCGCCTTTCCTTATTGTCCTGACTCTCCCATCTACCTAGTCCCCCGGCACTGACCTTGACCTCACACCACAGCCCCGCCTGTCTGCCTCCTCACTCACAAGGGGTTGTGTGTGTGTGTGTGTGTGTGTGTGTGTGTGTGCTCTCTCTCTTTCTTTTCTTCTCTTTTCTTTTTTTTTTTTTTTTTTTTTTTTTTTTTTTTTTTTTTTTTTTTCTTTTTGGTTTTTCGAGACAGGGTTTCTCTGTGTAGCTTTGCACCTTTCCAGGAACTCACTTGGTAGACCAGGCTGGCCTCAAACTCATAGAGATCCGCCTGCCTCTGCCTCCCGAGTGCTGGGATTAAAGGCGTTGGTCTCCTTTAAGGTCGTGGTCACATTCCTTCCCTCTTGGCTCTGGACCTTTCGTCAAACCCCAGGGACATCACTAGTGACTGACTTTCAGGTGGAAGTCAAAGAAATGTGTTTGTATCTACTACTCCATTGCTCATGGAGGAGAAAGGAGTCCTGGCAACCGGTTTGAACTCAGTGTCTATTCTCACAGAGACGTTGTGTCATTGAGGCTATGTTCCACAGTACTTTGATTTTTACCTTTTGCTTCATTGTTATATTCTTTTCGGTATATCCTAAGCTACACCGTTTTTAATGGGCTAAAGAAGATGTAAGAGCTATTTGCCATCTTGTCATTATGAGACAATGTCTTTGTTATATCTACCCTACAGACTTCCAACTTGGCTTATTTGGAGCTTAACTCATTTAAAGCTGTTGGACTTCTAAAAGTACTGCTTAAAATTCACAGTATTGGGCCAGAAGGATGGCCCAGCAGATAAAGGCCTCTGCCACCAAATCTTACAGCCTGATGTTGACCCTGGGACACACATGGTAGGAGGAAAGAACTCGTGCCTATAAGTTGTCCTCTGAACTCCACACGAGCGAGCCATGGCACATGCTCCTCCCCCAACACACATAATAAATAAATGTAGTAAAATATTCTAGATCACGGGGTTTTTTTGTTTTTTGTTGGTTTTTTTTTTTTTTTTTTGTATTTTTGGGTTTTTTTGGGGGGGGTTGTTTTTGTTTTTGTTTTGAGACAGGGTTTCTCTGTGTAGTTTTGGTGGTGTCCTGGATCTGGCTCTGCAGACCAGGCTGGCCTCGAACTCACAGAGATCCGCCTGCCTCTGCCTCCCAAGTGTTGGGCTTAAAGGTGTGCGCCACCACCGCCCAGCTTCTAGATCGAAGTTTTAAATGCTAAAAATAATTTATTTTGTGATCAGATGAAACTTTCAGAGTCACCCTGTGTTTCGATATAAATAGATATGGTAACCATTTCTAACATCTTTGCAATTATAAAATCTAACACTTTGTTTTTGTTCATATTTCTTTCAAAAAAGCCTTGGCCACAGTAGAAGACTTCCAGATTCGCCCTCATACTCTCTATGTACATTCTTATAAAGCACCTACTTTTTGTGATTATTGTGGTGAAATGCTCTGGGGATTGGTACGTCAAGGATTAAAATGTGAAGGTAAGTGCTTTTAGATTTGCGTATTAATTTGAAAGAGGATTTTACATTCCCATTTTTGAGTTACCGGTGGAAAGACTAAGATCATAGGTGGTAAGGATTTAGAACTGCAGAGCTGAGAACTCTGGTCTTTGCTCTGCCTCCACCTACTGGTTCCTTCGCACAGCTGACTTGCTAGACCTCTGTGAAAGTCGTCTACTCCGCCAGAGTCATAAATGGTTAAAGAAAGGAATGTGCATAAAGTATGTGACACAAAACAGTGTCTTACTAACTATTGGCCGCTTATGATTACAGGTCTTTATTCTAGTTTTTTCTGCACAGTGGTAAGATTGTCAAACTGTTGTGAGATGGAATTGCTGGGGAGTAGACCACAGGTGCTTAAGTCTGACTGAGAAACAGTCTTCTACTGTGGAGCGTCAGTTAACTCTTTTGTAAAGTAATGGCAAGCAAATACTTTATTTAGATCTTGCAGACTGTGTGTTCTCTATTGTGACTTACCTCTGCTGTTGTAATATAAAACTAACCTTGGGAACCGGAGAGATGGCTCATCACCTGAGAACACTTGCTGCTCTTTCAGAGGACCTGGGTTCAATTCCAAGCACCCACATAGTGTGCCTCACAGTCCTATGTAACTCCAGTTCCAGAGGATCTGGTGCCCAAGGGCACCAGGCACGTATGTGGTGCATACATACACGTGAAGACAAAACATTCATACACAAAAAAAATGTTTTAAATTGTTAAAAACTCAGCAGTTCACCATAGATAATATGTAAATAAACAGAGACTGTGTTCCTACAAAACATTTACAGACTAGGGGAGATGTCTTGGTTGGTAAGGAGCTTGCCACACAGGCATGAGGGCCTGAGTTCAGCCTGCAGGACTGAAGGACAAAAAAGGTGAGTGTGGACAAAAAAGGTGACGACGTATGTTTGGGAAGTTTGGAGACAAGAGAACCCCTAGGGTTTTCTTACAGTTCCAGGTCCCAGTGAGAGACCTGCCCCCAAAACAGGGTGGATAAGGAATGATAGCTGAGATCCGTCTCTGGTCTCCACACTCAGACACACATACCTGTGCACACATTTCGTGTTATGTAACTATATATATTATAATATACTGTTACTCTATGTTATTATGTACTATTATTTTATATTCATGAACACTGAGGTTTGAGTTCCATATACTGTCTCATCATTGAAGGTTTGTTGCACACAGGCCATGGTTTGCCACTGGATAGTGCCTGAAGCCAGAAGCTCTTGAACTTTTGCCAAGTATCATGAAACATACTTTGCTAGGCTCCACCCCCAGAGTTTCTGATTCTATAGATTTGAGGATGAGTCTAGTCATTTATATTTCACATACATTTCCAGGTGTCTTAGCTATCATAAGTCAAAATTCACTGCTCTAATTGATTTAACTTTTTCTGAATTAACCTTTCAACACATTCACCATTCTTGAATTTGTCACCTTCCACATAGTCTGTCACCTAAGTTCTTAATTAAGGTTGGTATTGTCGCCAGAGAAAATAAATTAAAAAGAAGTACTGGTTTTTATGTGTCACATTTCAAATAGTTACATTTTAAATTTTTCTTTTTTTACTCTTAATATCTATTTAGGCTGTGGATTAAATTATCATAAACGATGTGCCTTCAAGATTCCAAATAACTGCAGCGGAGTAAGGAAGAGACGTCTGTCCAATGTATCTCTGCCGGGACCCGGCCTCTCAGTTCCAAGACCCCTGCAGCCTGAATGTGTGCCCCTCCTCAGTGAAGAGGTCTGTATTCTCAGGTCAGGGAAGGACTCTCACTAGTTAGTCCTGGTGATTTTCCGACACATAGGACCTCCTAAGACAGGTGATGGAGACTGTAGTGATGTTGCTACACTTCAGGCACTTGAAATGGAATAGTGATGACTGGGCCTGCCAGTAGCAGTAGACTGTATTCTGTGCCCCCCCGTGGGATGGCATTATCAGTTAGACCACTGTGTGAGCCTCCTTTTCATTATCCTGGCACCAGTCTCCACACTTCACTCCATCTTACATGTAACCAGCCCTCAGGTCGGGTTTCCTAATAGACAACTCTGATTATGTTTCTCTCCACTAGGTAACGGGGTGTGTGTGTGTGTGTGTGTGTGTGTGTGTGTGTTTAAATGACCAGATTTGTAAGACTGGGAAGCAGGAGAAACTAACAGCTACTTAGAAACTGGAAGCCTCAGATCAGGAGGGACTGCTGAGTCGAAGGCCACTGGAGAGTTGCTGGTCCGAGTCTGCTGCCTTCAGAGGTTGATGCCTCTGAGTCTACCAAACGCAGTGATGGCAGGCGGAGTCAACTCTCCGCTGACTGGCGTAGTCTATGAGGTGTGCATTGCTTCTGCTTTTTCCTGCATCTGGATCCCCGGCCTCTTCAGGGACACCACCCACACTGATAGGATGTCTCTCCCCCTCGGGTATTTCCAGTCAGTTTGCTGACCCACATGGCAGTGGACTGAAGAAAGCACTTACCTAGACCTGTGATGTAGCTTGTCTTCTGAATGCCATCACACTTTTGAAACCTTCCTGTTTGTGAGTCTAACATTCTACCTAGTGTTTGTGTACTAGATTGTAGAAAATGAAGAATAAGTTCCCGAAACTAAATAAACAGATAATAAAAGCCAAGATGTAAAGCTTCACTGAACAAGGAATTAAGCTTGGAAACAGGCATATTGGGAACAAAGCCTTTAAGTGTAACCCTGAGATTGCCTTTGTCTGCACGTACAAGGCTATTTCCAACATGATCGTAGAAGACAGTGTAAAGAGGTTCAGGAGGTCAGAGTTCTGTCTTTATGTGCCTCCCTTTACTTTGCACAGTACTTGGTACCTAATAGATACAAGTGAATGAAGGAACTTGTTGCTTTTCAAAATGTGAGATATACCGCTAGATCTATTACCTGCATGACTCTGGAGACACAGACTAGTTCGATGACTTTCCAAAGTCATAGGACACATGAATAGGAAAACTCAAATTAAGTTCAGATCTCATTAGTTACTTTCCCCCTTTCGAGGATAAATACAGTAGTTGAATGAAGATTTGTGTGCTTGGTAGTCCTTGAAGCAGCTTACATCTGTCAATCGTAATCTTGTCATTGGTTGTTTCTATGCCCTGTCGTTCATATATCGGTACTATCAGGACTTCTGGTCCAGTGCAAGGCTTCAGGCTATTGTCGGTTTAACAAAATCTTTACAAACAGAGATACCAGCGTAGAAATGTATGTAGCCCTCCTGTAAAAACCTCTCAGGTTTCTATATGGCTTAGCCACAAGAGGAGGCTTTTGAGGTAGAGAAAGGTAATCCCAGCACTGGAGCAAGGATCATGGGTTCTAGGCCAGTCAGACCCGCCACCACCACAACAGCGAACACGTGTAATAAAATGAAGTAGGAGAGGAGTGCTGGGGCATAGAGACTGAGAATGAGAAGCCGTGTATAGCCATATGTGAGGCCCTGGGAGGAAATTGATAGTAGAAAGTCAGTATGCCTACACACTGAACCACCCAGGGAAGCTGTCTGGTACAGAGAAGTATATTGCTTTAAAAGCCTCACAAACGATGCTGATGGCAGCTACCCACAGTGGATTGTTAGGAGCCTAGGGGAGAGCGGCAGGGCAGAGGAAAAGGAGAAGTACGGCCATTCTGTAGTATTCACGGGGCATTGGTTCCAGGACATTGGTTCAGTGGACAGTGAAAGCCATTTGTGTTCAGCTCCTTTATAGACATCGACACAGTATTTGCATATGACCTATATACATCCTCTTGTACATTTTAAATCAGCACTAGATGATGATGATGGTGATGGTGATACCCAATATACTGAAAAATACAATTATTTTCCCAAGTATGAGGGTCATCTGGCGATAACATTTGTGCTCTGTTGATACTAGTTCCGATCCTAGCTGATCTGGCTCATGAGGCAGGTATCCCTTCTTCCTTCACCACACGTGTCCTTCCTGAAACTTCTCTGATAGAGGAAGACGAACCTCTGTGGGTGGAGAATGTAGGAAGAGGAGCAGTTAGGAGGTGAAAGCAGCCCTGAAGCTGACCCAAGGGTGGTAAAGAGCCTCTCCAGCCCCCGTGTGCCAGCTTTGGAGCTCAGAGCCCTACCCTTACTCATAAAACCCTCATTACAATCTCAGAGGCATGCTGTCATCCCAGTTTTCTTAGGGAAAGTGAGGAATACGTTTCTAAAAATAAATAAAAGCCAAGATACGAAGCCTTGCTGAATAAGGAAATAAGCTTGGAAACAGGCATGTTGAGAGCAAAGCCTTTAAGTCTAACCCTGAGATTGCCTTTGTCTGCAGCACAAGGCTATTTCTATCATGGTCAGAGAAGACAGTATAAAGAGGTGAAAGAACAGGATTTTCATTGAATTTGGTTAAGGTAAGAGCAGTAAGATCTGAGATCCACAACTCAGACTGGCTATTTGAAGGTGAAACTCCTAGTACATTGCTGAGGAACCAGACCAGAATAGAGTGACACTAGAAAGACAAGGTCAGGTCTGAGCAAGTGCACAAAAACGGAGGTCCGTCTCTTCCCGAATCTCCAGTGCTAATTAAGTGTGTGTAATGGTTTTAAAATTGCTTTTATTCCTTTATCATTATATATGCTATATATAATATGCATATTACATGATATTGTTTAATTTTAATAATTATATGATATTATGCTTTATTTCCTTTTATTATATAATAATATAATAAATATTATATATAGCATATATATAATAATAAAAGGAAAAAAGCATTTTCAAAACCATTAACCCACCAATTATATATATAAAATGATAATTTGCAATGATGTTACAAAGTTTTTGTGAGGGATTAACTTTGACAAATATTAGCGTACAGTTAAGCTGTGGAAATAAATTGCTTTTAGAAATTTTCCAGCTCCACATGAATGGGGAAAGTACAATTAACTTGCAAACAGAGAACTTTAAAAGCAGGCCAGCACTTTCACTCGGTCCTCGGTGTGGTGTTCTCAGTCGTCCGGTTTTCAGCCAGTTCTCTTGCTAAGTCTCCAGACATCCTCCTCCCTTCAGTTGTCATTAAGTCTGCCATGCCTTTCCTGCCATCCTCACCGACAGAGGCAGTCACTGTGACCGATGGCATCACATTGTGAGTCAGCAGACTGACGTCGGAAGAAAAAGGTTTATTTCTAGAGTTCAGTGCAGGAGACCTACCCACATCTGAGTCCAGTTCGATATTTCGATGAGATAGAATTTAAGTAACCCCATGTAGTGACAGGTGACTGCGACAGCCCCACACCCAGAATTGTGCCTGGTGTGTGTGCCCTGTACTACGTCCCTAATGCCCTGATTCCAGCTGGACCTGGACAGAGGCACTAACTGGCCATTGGCATATGAAAAGACCTGCTGGGGAAAGCTCTTCTTTACGGGCGTGCCTTATGGTTTGATGACAATAGCTAAATCAGTCTTGCTATGTCTTGTATGATTTGAACTTGAGACAAACCGAAAGTAGTAGGTGAAGGAGCAGGAGGTGCAGAGTGGACTGACAGTCTGCTATTTGAACATTGCTGGGTGGGGAGCATCAGAACAAGCTCGAACACCGTTCCGACGGTGGAGATAAGGACTTCAGTGTGATCTTTCCAGTCCTGTGCAAGGGGGTATTCAGCCTGTGTGCCTACAAACGGGATTATGTTTAGATCATTTTGTGTTTCGAATAGATAACATAGCACTTAGCATATACTAATCAGTGGGTGTGTATTCAGTGAACAGAATGAGCGGTGCTGAACTGGAATATAATTTAGTTTGATTATTCCCTTTGTTTAGAGAGAGCCGTGGTTACAAAAATCTACTTATCTCTTAAGCTCCATAAACATTTTTAATTGTTCTTTAATTTTTTAGTTTCATTTGGAGGAGAAAAAAAAAACTCTAAAAAACTGGAAAATATTTGCAGTATCAAGGAATGGCTTAAAAAAATCTAATTACATCACCAACGCTGTTTAGTTTGTTTTTTGCCTGCCATCATTTAGTTCAAATTCCTACAAACATATTCTAGTATCATTGGGAAATTTTGAAGCTAAATTTTGTTTGAGGCTGTTTCCAGTAATACAGTGTGAGCAGGGACCAGGATTCCTCAGTTCATTATTTCCTGGGATTAACTGCTTGGTCAGCTTTGAGTGGGTATTAACATCTGTTACAAATTCCTTGTCATGTTTTGGTTTTTATTGTAAAATGCTAAATGTGCCTGGCAAAGACTGATTGTGTGTGCATGTGTGTCTGTGTGTGTGTGTGTCTATCTGTCTGTCTGTCTGTCTGTGTGAGGGATTGGGGGATGGAAACGATAGAAAGCTGTCGGGCTGGCTGAGGAATCTGCTGTTGGTGGTGGTAGAAAGAGCTCCATTGTAAAAGAAGCTATAGGAAGTACCACTGGCAGTCCCTGCCTCAACAGCAGAGTCAGTCAGTGGGTCCCAAGGAGAACAAACGGTAGGCCACGTCACGCGGTGGAGTCTGTCGGTGGAGTCTGTCGGAGCTTCCCTAGGAGTGGGAGGGCGAGACCCCGGCGTCATCATCGGTGCTCTGGACTCCTTATTTATGGGGCCCTGGGTCCTCCCCGTGCTCAGCCCTGTAATCCCATCTTCTCAACACCTGCTGCGAGTTTTGTCAAGGACCTCTCTCTTCTTCAAGGGTGTGTTTTGTGGCAGGCACTCTGACAATGTAGAGAAATCAACCAAATGACGGAACTGTCACGGGCCCTGCCCCCGTTAGCAAATGAGTAGTTCCCTGCGGGAGTCTGGAGCCAGCCTTGCCGCCGTCTCAACCCTATTCTTTTCAATGGAGCTAGAAACTGAAATCTGCTGGTTTCTCTACTCTTAGCCTGATCCAGATAAAGTCATTTCCACACTTGGTTCGTGTCTTAAGAATGACTCAGAATCTTCAGAGGTCTGCACTTTTCCTTGTGCAAATGTTGATAATTAAGTCCAGAGAAAACTGCCGAGGTCCCCATCTTTTAAATGTTGACTTTAGTGTTCCCAATAAATAAACTCATGCTTAAGCTTCGCTCCCAACACTTTGTCTTTAATAACTTACACTGATAGAAATGACTTGTTTTAGCCACATACTCACCAAGAACCAAGTAAGAGAATTCCGTCGTGGAGTGGTCGCCCGATCTGGATGGAAAAAATGGTGATGTGCAGAGTCAAAGTTCCACACACGTTTGCTGTCCACTCTTACGGCCGGCCGACAATATGTCAGTACTGCAAGCGGCTACTGAAAGGCCTCTTTCGCCAAGGGATGCAGTGTAAAGGTAGGACTGGTTACACTCTCGGTACAACTCGTGTGTTTTTTATAATAGATACAAGTGTAAAATATCTAAGTTGCAGAAACTTTTACTGTCTAAATTGTTCTTTATAGTTAGCTTAAGAAAGCAAAACTACACAGACACACACACACCCATCACATGAGTACCAAATTACTTTTATCTCCAGTATTTTATATTGTTAGAAAATAAACCATCAGCCAGGAGGCGGTGGCGCACGCCTTTAATCCCAGCACTCGGGAGGCAGAGGCAGGCGGATCCCTGCAAGTTCGAGGCCAGCCTGGGCTACCAAGTGAGATCCAGGACAGGCTCCAAAACTACACAGAGAAACCCTGTCTCAAAAAAACAAAAAGAAAAAAACCATCAAAGCAACTGTATGAGAAACAATGGCGCTCATTCTCATTGAAATAAGCATAAGATCACGTGGCTGGTGAGGAGGAAATCTGTGCATGCCAGTAGATTCTTCAAGAAGTAAGAGGAGGAGAGATGGAGCTGCCGGCACGTTTGCATCCTACAAAGGCATTAGCTTCATTACACAGACAAAGAAACCCACCCCTGTCGGGTCGAAAAACTAGTAAATGCTGTCAGGAGTTGAGACCAGACTGTCTTCCAAGACTTGAGTTCCTAGAGGGAGGAAGACACTATCTTGGAGTGATTTCGAGGAAGTGTAATCATATCTCATCTTACCTGTTTAAATGATGAGCTGAATATTTTTATTTTAGATTGCAAATTCAACTGCCATAAGCGCTGCGCATCCAAAGTCCCAAGAGACTGCCTCGGCGAGGTGACATTCAACGGAGGTAAAATTCTCTATCTTTCATAGCCTTTGTAAAAGATAGAAAAGGTCATGACTCTGTATTGTCTGGGTAAGGATGGCTGCAGATTTCATTTTACTGGCTTTGTTCAAGGTTTTCTTCTGACGTATAAACTGAGCAGAGGCCGGACGCTACTCAGCAGTAGTTACTGCCTTCCCATCTTTCTCTTAGCCACCCTGCTACCCTGTGGCCTCCAGCATCCAGTGGTGCGGCATAATGACTTCCATTTTAAAATGTTGTCTTTATTCTTTATTTGTTGACTTTTAAATGTAAGAACAACCCTCTGAGGTAACCCTAATCAATATCGAAAACACAAATACATTAACTAATTTGCCTAAGAAGTAGGGCTAAGAAATGCAGAGCTAGAATTTGAACCTATATCTGGCTCTTTGGTCTTTCTCTCATGTAATCTATGACTCTCTTCCTGATTTTGGAAGGGAGAGATAGAGAGTACATGCTTTAGGCTTCTAATATAATTTCCCTTTAACGATTTGTACAAGAGATAACAGTAAATGTAAGAAAACTTCTAGGAATAGGCTAAGGATTGAAAATCCAACTCCTTGAGAATCTAATTAACATTTTCTGCATATTTTTCTTGGCTGTCAGTTGTCTTGAGTCTGTTTAGGCTGGTATTAAATACCATAGATGGGATAGTTTATATGCAAGAGAAATTAATTTCCCCATAGTTCTGAAGGCTGAGAAGTCCAGGGAGCCAGCAGTTTCTGAGTTTGATGAGAATCTTACCTCCTGGTTCATGGAAGATACCATTTAGCTCCATTTTACATGCTGGAATGTTCGAATAAGCTCTTTGGGGCACTAATGCAAATCGTAGCAGATCCTTCACAACGGATCACCTCCCAAAGGTCCACTTCTGATACCCTTACCTTAGAAGGTAGATTTGATACACAGGTTTTGGGTAAACCTATCAGTTGCACCACAGCTAGTTGACATCATTAGTAGAGTATAGTTGGTTTATTCCATACCTGAAGTCTTGTCCAGCTTTAGAGTTTACACATTTTTTTTGCCTTCCTACCTTTTGATAAATGGATATGAAATGCCATATATTCGTTTTAATCTGCATTTCTCTGGTTCCTTATGAGTTTGAACATCTTTCAAGTGTTTTCCTGGTTCTTTATGCCCCCCCCCCCCGCCCCACACTGCACTACCTGTTCAAATGCTTTATTTTTGTGATAATTTGGCAGACTAACCCTTTTTTCATTTACAGATGGCATAATGACTTGCTGGGATATTTTTTAGCAGCTTTGCTGAGATCTAGTTTGTTTGTTTTATAGTTACCCGTTTGATATATTCACAGGGTTGTGTGGCCATCACTATAGGAATTTTCATTTCCCTCCAAAATTCATAGTCCTGCCCTATCCTTCCCTCTCCAGTAGCCTCTGGCAGCCAGTGGACGACCGCTGTCTGCTTTCATGTTTGTCTAGTTTAGATAGACAGACTGTGTAGAAATACAGTGAGACAATAAATAAGTAGGCTAGTGGCGGTTTCCTTTTACTTAGCGTAAGGTTTTCAGAGTTCATACATATTGTAACTATGCCAGTATTTAGTTCTTCTCATGGACAAATGATACTGCTCCCAGAGAAACGATTGCAGTTTATTTGTGCAATTACCAGTCAGAAGGTGTTTGAGGTGTACCTCCTTTGGGGTTCTTAGGAATACTGTTGCTATGTACACTTTGGTATTACTTCTCTGTGGATGCACATTTCACTTGGGCAGATACCTGGTATAGTAGGTGGTTGAGGGACTTGGTAGCTATGTTTAACATTTTGAAGAGCTGCCAGCCTTCCAAAGCCACTGTACAGGCTTACATCCCATCAGCATTTAAATAAATGTTTTGTCTTTTATTATTGAATTGTAGGATTTCTTTACATATTCTGAAATGCAACTCTCTTATCTGACTTTTTTACATATGCTTTCTAGAATTTGTAAAACCCTGCATTTGATCCCCAGCGCACGCGCGCGCACACACACACACACACACACACACACACACACACAGAGTAAGAAACAATCACCTTGAATCACCTCACCTTGAATCTTCAGGATATTCTTCTCAAGTTTTAAAACTTTTTTTCCTGCCGGGCGTAGTGGCGCACGCCTTTAATCCCAGCACTCGGGAGCAGAGCCAGGCGGATCTCTGTGAGTTCGAGGCCAGCCTGGGCTACCAAGTGAGCTCCAGGAAAGGCGCAAAGCTACACAGAGAAACCCTGTCTCGAAAAAACCAAAAAAAAAAAAAAAAAACTTTTTTTCCTAGTTAGTTTTAAGCCTGATGCAATTAGCTGCATTGATACGTTGTTAATATTAAACTGCAGCTGTTCTTTTGAAACTCTCCTAGAACCTTCCAGTCTGGGAACTGATACAGATATACCTATGGATATTGACAGCAGCGATATGAACAGTGACGGCGGGAGGGGCTTGGATGACTCGGAGAGCCATCCCCACCCGAAGACAAAATGTTCTTCCTGGACCCGACTGATCTTGATGTGGAGCGAGATGAGGAGACTGTGAAGACAATCAGGTAATGCACCGAGCTGCTTGCCGAAGGCAAAGGCAGGTCAGGGTCTCCATTAAGGAAAGGTGGCATTTTTTTTTTTCAATGTAATTTAAAATCTAATTAAATCAGAGCTAGGTCTTTTTTGCATGCACCACAGTATTTCTGAAATAAATTCTGTTACCTTTGCCATCTACTCGAGAGAGAAAGTACAGGAATCTTTACTTTCTTAAAGGGAAAAGGACTTTATTTAATAGAGGCTGGATAAAATAGCTAGCTGTGGAGCCGTTACCACCAGGTGCCAGTGTTAAACCGTTAACTGAAGCAGCGGTGTCTTCACACATGCGGGTCACCAAGTGGTCGAAGGAGCAGTGAAGAGCACATTCCTGAGATGCTTCCAGACACGTGCACCAGATTGCATTCCTGAGATGCTTCCGTACACATGCACCAGATTGCATCTTTCTCCAGAATTTTCCCCGACCTGATTTTACTTGCTACAGTGTTTAATTTTCTTAATACCTATAAGAAATTTCCCTTAACAGTGTTTTTTCTTTAATATGATCTGCTGATTCTAAAATTTGAGCCCTGTAAAGTTGAGTAAACATGTTTTGCCTTATGAATTTATTCTTCTGCCTAGGGCAAGAAAATTCCTCAACAGCAAACCCAAATGAACCCCCCAGGCTCCAGGTCACCTGGTCAGAAGATCCTTCTGCTCCGTCCCTCGTGGCCCCCTCCCCTCCCCACCCTCTCGTGTGTGTCCACGACCTTCCAGAAAAGATCATGACAGACTATTAGTTACAGTATTATAGAAGTTTGATATGTTAACTGTGTATCAGTATAACAGGGCTAATTTAGTTTCCTTTTAAGTCATTGTCTCCTTACAATATTTTGAAAAATATTAGCTCAGTTATCTTTTTAAATTTTTGATGAGGCTTTATGCAGTATGTATGATTCTTTATCAAATAGATATTGAAAATACTGACCATCCATTTTAAATATTTTTTAGTCCATCCACAAGCAATAATATCCCACTGATGAGGGTTGTCCAGTCCATCAAGCACACAAAGAGGAAAAGCAGCACAATGGTGAAGGAAGGGTGGATGGTCCATTACACCAGCAGGGACAACCTGGTCAGTAATCCCATCATTTCAATGCGCTAGTAACACTCGGTCGTGATTGTCGCTCTGTGCACTTGTCAAATTAAGAATGAACTCTCTATTAAGACATACAGACTACAGTAATGTGTAAAAGTTATACTTGAATGATCATCAAGATTCAAAAGGATCACCAGAGTAATGACTCAAAACATGATTATAGCTAAAGATGGAAGAAATTGGGACTGCATTTGAATAGCCGTCTTTAGTCGGGTAGGAAGCAGTTGCTTTTGTGTGTATAAACAGTGTGAATGGACATGGTTCTCTTTGGATCGCTGTACCAAAGAGGAGGAGTCGGAAAGTTTGAGAGCGGAAGGGGAAGGCAGCGTCGTGCAGTAGCTCAGAACACTGGCTTCAGAGCTGGTGCTCACGAGTCTGTCCCGAAGCTGTAAACGTGGTGCGGTGACTACTTCTTCTGTATGCCTCAGCTTCTCCGTCTCTAAGGGCCGCACAGTAGTAATTTCTCAGACATCCAGATGAGCTGATAGATGTGAGAAGAGCTTGGGGCAGTGTTCGGCATGCAGTAAGCGGTCAGTAAATATCAGCGGCCATAGAAACCTGCTGGACATTTTCTCGTAAGTCTTAAGAGTACTAGGAAGTCAGATGGCTGCAGTGTTCAGAGCTCCCGGAGAAGTGGAGGAGGGCAGTTCACGTGGAAATTCACCACTGGTCCAAGGAGAGAGTAAGTGCTGTGGAGTGTCCAGCACAAATGAGACGGCCGGATGGCACCTGCTCTTCTCCCCGGGGCTCAGGACCATGGCAGACGAGAGGCAGAGAGAGTGTAAGAGCCAGAGGTGGGGGGCCAGGGTGAACAGTGTCTTCTGGACCGTGACGGAACTGCTGTGCTCCTGAACTCTGCAGCTGTGACTACCTGCACAAGATCAAGCCGGTCACCATTCCAGGGGGGAGGGCTTCAGTGGGGGGGACTTGATGGTCTTTAAGGTTATGGCTCCCAGTAGGTCAGCCATGCACCACCGATGGCCACACACAGACCAGGATTTATGGGCGGCAGCAGTTGAACTCTAGGTTATTTTTTAAGGAGAGATACAAATTGGGGGGTGGGTATGAGATCTGGAAGAGTGGGGTAAGGATGACCAAAATACATTGTGTGCATCTATAAAGTGCTCAAAGAATAAAAATATTTAAAACCATGTGAAATGTTGAATATATTTAGCTGGCTTCAGTGGTAGCAGCACCGCAGTGAACACTTTCTCATTGTTTATAATCCACGTCCTTTCAACTGGATCTGAATACACACACATTTGAGAGTTCAGTGGAGTGTCTAATGATGGGTAATCAATAAATAGTATCGGGATAACCAAGTGGCCCTTTGGGGGGGGGGGAATGACCATAACATAAATCACACTTCACATGTAACAAAACTAAATGGATCAAAGACAGGAATGGTTTCCAGTTAAACCAGGAGAAGAGACATTGGAAGAGTAGTTTTATAAAGACTCAGCGTTGGGGAGGGGTATCAGTGAACCAGTCTCATGAAAGAAATTCTGTATGGCAACCTGAACAAACAAGACACAGGACAGACTGGAAAAAATATTTCAACTTATGCTTTAAATAGGAGCTAATCCGGAATGTGGAATAAAGCCAACAAATTGATAATAAAAAATATCGCATCCCAATAAAATCAAATTAATATGAAAAGAGAGATTACAGAAGAGGAAATAAAATTACCCATATACATAAAGTGTGGTTTCATTTATAATAAAAGAAATAATCAACTTCAACATGCATTGACAAAACAATTTTCTCTTTTTTTTAATCTGGTGTGTCAGAGATCAAAACTTCACAATACTGTGCAGTTAGGGTCTATGTCCGTGGTTCTCAACTTGTGGGACACAACCCTTTTGGAGGCCTAAAACCATCAGAAAACACAGATATTTATATCATGATTCATAATAGAAGCAAAAGTACAGTTATGAAGTAGCAATGACAGTGATTTCATGGTTGGGGTCACCACAACATGAGGAACTGTATTAAAGGGTCGCACACATTAGGAAGTTGAGGACCACTGATCTAAGGAATCACCCATGTGTTGGGGATATGACTATAAATTAGGTCGAGTCTTATGTAAGATAACACTATCAAAAACAGTCTCTTTATATCTCTTACAATTTTTTCCATATTTTTGAGAATTTCATATATGTATACAGTGAAATTTATCTACTCCATTTCTCCCCATGTGCCCCCAACACATCACCCTTTCAACTTCATGTCTGTGTGTGTGTGTGTGTGTGTGTGTGTGTGTGTGTGTGTGTGTGTATGTGTGTGTGAGATAACCATTAAGTCAAGTTAATGAGTACTACCCATATATGCCTGGGTATTTGGCCACTCACTGAAGGATGTAAACCTACCAGTGTTCACATCCTCAAAAAAAAAAAAAATGAATGATTTCTCCCTCTCAGAGCACTATCCACTGTTAATGGCTCCTCCTTAATGGGCGAGACCTGAAGATCCTCTACTCCACCTGTGCCAGAATTTGTCAGGCTTGATCTGGTACAGTCTCGTGCAGGGAGCCACAGCTGCTTTGAGTGTGTCAATCCTGAAGATGGCGTTCCACAACACTCCTCCCCATCCTCGGCTCTTTCTGCCTCCTGTAGGATGTTGCTGAGCCCTAGTGGTGCTGGGGTAAATACCAGTCTTCCGTTTAGGACTGAGTCTTTATTCTCAGCACATTGACTCGTTTCTGTGGCTTTCCACTGGCTGCTGTCCACCGATTAAAAAACCTCTGACCTAGCTTGAATGCAGCCCAGTTCTCTAAGCTGGCGCTACAGAAGTGTGGGTCTGGGACTCTGCATCCAGGAAGCCCTTCCCTGTAGGCACCAGGAGCTGGGTGAACAGGGATGGTTGGGGCCTGAGAACCCCTTGCCTGCTGGTGCTCGGGGACCAGCTCTCTGTGTATCTTTGGACAACGTCTAGAAATTTAGCATCTAAGTAAATTACATAAATCTATGCATGTGAATAACAGACATTAATGTGTGCATACAGAAATGTCTATCAAAGGATCCCTCAAAATGTAACCACGTAAGGAATGGGATAGGAGTCACTGAGAGTCATACTTTTCACTAGATTCTTTTTATATTTTGAAATTTTAAGCCCCATTATTCAAAACTACTCAAAATACAGGAATGGGTATTAAAGGAAAAGTGCAAGTATTTTAGAAGGAAAAATCTTTGAACCACATTTCCTAACTTCTGTTTTTAATAGAGAAAGAGGCATTATTGGAGACTCGACAGCAAATGTCTGACATTGTTTCAAAATGAATCCGGATCAAAGTATTATAAGGTAGGGTTTTGCATTGTTATAAAATGTTTAAAATATTGTGATAATGTATTTTCTGGTTCAGTAAAGTTGTATATGGCTAACTTCATTTTTATGTGACTATACTTATTACATCTGCCTACTAGAGTTTACAGAGGTCTTTGTTAGGTCCTTGTTGAAGCCGCCTGCCCTTGGCCTCCATTTCACATACACACCAAAAAAGAGAATTATGTATGTTTTCTGACCTAATATTTGGACTAAGTGTTAAATAATTAGTAATTGAGGCAACACATAGACTAGAAGGAATGCTTAAGCAACCTTTACTGCCCAGATTCTCTTTCTGCCGTCATTTTTTTCTTGCTCAGCTTCAGGGTCCCTGCTTGCAGAAGAACAGTCTCCAGACACAGTTGTTGAGTAGCACTGCTAATTGATGTTGACAAGTGTCGGGTATGGAGGCAAACTGCCTTTCCTAAATGCTTCTCTGCCTGCATTTAATGATCTGCTATAGCCAAATCCCTCTTTCCTTTGGTGTGTGTGGTGTGTGTGTGTGTGCGCGTGCGCTGCGCGCGCATACATGTATACCTGTGTACACACAGTGCATATTAAGGCTACATATGCGAGACCAGAAGTGGATATCAGATGTCTTCCTCTCTTGTCCACCTTTTTTTTTTGAAGTGTAAGACTTTTTTTTTTTTTTGTTTTTTTTAATGTGTATGAGTGTTTTTGCCTGAATGTATGTATGTGCACTATGTGCATGCCTGGTGCCCATAGTGGCCAGAAGAGGCATTGCGTTCTCTGGAACTAGAATTATAGGTATTGTGAGATACCATGTGAGTTCTAGAACTGAAACCCGGGTTCCTGCAAGAGTAGAAAGTACTCTTAACCACTGAGCCATCTCTCTAGCCCCGCCACCTTATTTTTTAAGATGGGGTTTCACTAAGCCTGGGGCTCACTGTTTGGGATGGACTAGCCACCCAGTGGTCTCCTTGAGACCCCTCTGTCCCTGCCTGCCACCCCTCCAGCCCTGGGATCAGACCAGTCCTCACGCTTGCCCGGCTAACGCTTTACCATCTCCATGCCCTGAGTCTAGTACCTGTGACCTGCCTCTAGCGTTACTAGACAGTCAAGTCACTGAAGACAGACGTACCAGCCGCGGGGTGGCGCATGCCTTTAATCCCAGCACTAGGGAGGCAGAGCCAGCGGATCTCAGTGAGTTCGAGGCCAGCCTGGGCTACAGAGTGAGATCCAGGAAAGGCACAAAGCTACACAGAGAAACCTCTCGAAAAAAAAAAAAAAAGGGCAGACATACCATAATGTAATCCATATGCCATATTCTGTGTTGGTCTTAGTGTCATTCATAAAAATGCTTATCTTTGATGCTTTAATATAAAAAATAAAAACAAGCCGGGTGGCATTGGTGCACGCCTTTAATCCCAGCTCAGGAGGCAGAGCCAGGCAGATCTCTGAATGGGAAACCAGCCTGGTCTAAGAGCGAGATCCAGGACAGGCTCCAAAACTACACAGAGAAACCCTGTCTCAAAAATAATAATAATAATAACAACAACAATAATAGTAATAATAATTACATAGTTTTTCAATGCCTAACTTTTATTGCAGGAAATTCCACTTTCAGAAATTCTCCGCATATCTTCCCCACAAGATTTCACGAGCATCTCACAAGGCAGTAACCCACACTGTTTTGAGATCATCACTGACACTGTGGTGTACTTTGTTGGGAGGACAATGGGAGCAGCCCTCACAACCCTGTCCTCGCGGCCACTGGAGTTGGACTCGACGTAGCCCAAAGCTGGGAGAAGCAATCCGCCAGGCCCTCATGCCCGTAACTCCTCAAGCAAGTGTTTGCACTTCTCCAGGTCAAGGGAAAGACCACAGTGAGTGAGACACCTTGCTGGTTCCTGTCTTAAGCATTTGTAGATATACTTGTGTGACTGCTTTTTTTCTTTAAATCATTTTCTGTTTTCCATCTTTAATATTTAAGTTTTGTCTTTAATAGCCAATACCGCTAGTTAATACTTTCATGAAGTTAACTGGATATTGTTCATATATACATATACATGAATACATACATGAATGATGGCTCCAGTGTATATCCACAGCTAGCTACAGAATTAGTCTCTTCACATTTAAAGTCTGCATCTACAGCCTGCTGTCTGTCCAACCCGAGACAGGGACTCTTGCCTCTCCATAACAGTAGCTACTTTGTAGGGTTGTTAATGTTAAGTGGAGCCAGACTTCAGACAAAGAACAGTGCTACAGTGCTTAGCATCCATGAAGTCTCGTGACATTAAGCATTAGTATTTTATTTCATGGTGGCATAGAAACCAGTAATAAAGTACTGTGTTTGTTAATACACATAAAATCTGTTAAGTCAGAATGATGCTACTTTTAAGTGAATCAAGAGAGAAATTAAAAAGATACTGAGGCGGCCAAGTGGCACACACCTTTAATCTCAGCCCTGGGGAGGCAGAGGCAGGTGATCTGTGAATTAGAGGCCAATCTGGTCTGTAAAGCAAGTGCCAGCCAGGACCATAATGAGATTCTGTCCCAGAAAAAGAAAGAAAGTGTATTATACCAACAAAACTTAAATTAACCCAAATTTAATAATGGTTGAATGAATAGTTAATAGTAAATAAATTATAGTAATACCACTTTTACCTTGTTGTAATTATGTCTATAAAGAATTATAAAGAAATATTCATTCATTATATTGAAATAAGGGACAACTCCTTACCAAATAAAGTTTATCTCAGTTTACCTGTATTATTTTATGTAGCTGTTTTGTGCATTGTGTTAGGCCTTGAACTGAAATTCAAAAAATAATAAAAGCTATTTAAGGGAATATGATATATATGGGTGTTAGGTAGTAGCAAAAATACAGTACAGAACCAAAATAAGGAATGCTTCACTATAGAAACAGATCTGAATAGGAAAAGTAGAGGCTTCTTAATAGAAAATTAGGTTTGGGATTTGGACTGTAGTCAAGAGTAGGGTAGGCAGAGGTAAATGAAGAGATGGAGGAAGTAGTCTTCTTTCACGGGGGAGATAGGTATAATCAAAAATGAAGGTTGTAATCATGTACATCTTTGGTGTTCAGTGTGACTTGAGGAAGGATAGATAAATGGAGATAGTTAACAGTGTTTAAATTCTGGGGAGATTTAAACAAAATTAACATTTAATCAAAACTAAGAACCCTTCCCTAGAATAATAGAGACATATACACACACATTTTCTTTTTAATATCCAAAGGCTTAGTTAAAAGTCTCTATGGCAGAATCATAGGAGTTAAAAGTGAAGGATGTAGCCAGGTGGTGGTGGCACATGCCTTTAATCCCAGCACTCGGAGGCAGGCAGGCGGATCTCTGTGAGTTCGAGGCCAGCTTGGTCTACAGAGGGATCCAGGACAGGTTCTAAAGCTACAGAGAAACCCTGTCTCAGGGCGGAGGGTTGGGGAGAGGTAGGGTGAAGATCACGGGGAACGTAGACTCAGTGCTGTTTCTTCCTTTGCTCTGTGATCTTGGGCTCTGAGTTCTGTCATCTAAAGTGGGATGAATAATAAGTGCACATAATGCACATGACATAGTGCCCAACACTTAAGTTATAGTGGCCCTGTTCTGCTGCTCTGGCGACCTGTGTAACAACCAGTCGGAAACTGTAGATGGAGAGGCCATTGAGAGAGAACAATGAAACTAGGGAGCAGACCGCTAGAAAAGCAATGGCAGGCACTAATTCTGTCGATGGGCCTTCTCTTGATCATTGTTTAAAGATCTCAATTCCAGGCTAGTCTGGGTTACATAGTGAGTCTCTAAAAAGTATAGGAAATATGAATTTAAACAGTTTTGAATTGGCTTAGTATTTTTAAATAGGGCTTTTCATAGGGTGTGTGTGTGTGTGTGTGTGTGTGTGTGTGTGTGTGTGTGTGTGTGTACACGTATGTACATATGTACCTGGGTGCACCTATGGAAACTAGAGAGTATCAAGTCTTTTCTTCTTTTATTCTCTGCTTATTCCCTTGAGACAGGATCTCTCACTGAAACAAGGGCTAGCCTCTCCAATGGACTGAATGGCCAGCGAGCTCCCATAATCCTCCTGTCTCTGCTCCTCACAGAGCTTCCTAAGGCCACCCTTGGCCTTTCCAAATAGGTGCTGGGGATTGAACTCAGATTCCCTTGCTTGCCCAGCAAATGCCCTTGCCCACTAAGCCATCCCCCGACCCATGTTTCTTATTTATGATGAAGATTTGCTTATATTAGTGACGTCTTATTTTTAATATGTAGACCTGTGAAAGAAACTTGGTATTTTGTTTCTTGGGTTGTCTAGAGGAGTTCGGTCTTGAATAATGTTCTTTTGCTTGTTTACATGTTTCCCTGTTTTTATTACCTTCTTTGTTTACCATAGTGACTCATGGAAACTTTGTAGAAATATGTCATTTGAGTTGAGAGAGTCCTCGGGACACATGAAAGATCCATCCCATCTCAGTCCTGCCTCTGTCCTCAGCAGACTGTTGTCAGTAACTATAGATTTTGTAATTGGGGAAGGACTTGGGAGGATACATTGTTTTAGTTTTCCTTTTACAAAATTAAGGTCATACACGATGGCATCTTTTTCATAAATTTCTTTTACCTACTCTCTAATACATAAAAAGGCATATTTCAATACCACTGTGTAAATTTATCTAATTTAAACTTTCTAATGAAAGTTATGAGAGCTTTAAAAAAAAATGTGCATGGCTGTTTTGCCTGCGTGTATGTCTGTGTACTACATGTGTGACTGATGCCCTCAGAGGCCAGAAGAGGATATCAGATCCCCTAGGACTGGAGCTACATGTTGTTGGGAGCCCACCCTGTAGGTGCTGGGACTCCAACCCAGGTCCTCTGAAAGAACAGCCAGTGTTCTTAACCACTGAGCCATCTCCTGATTCATGCTTTTCCTGTTTTAAAAACATAAGCAGTGTAGAGACACAAACATTACAGTCCTCATCCCCAGGCCTACATCACTCGCTCCCCAGAAGTAACATTCTTAGTTTGAACTCAGACCCTGCTACCATATGACTTGTTTTTTCATCTTTCGCTCCTAGGAGTGCTGGTGATTGAACCCGGGGCCTCACACTTCACACACAATGCTCTGTCACGGAGCCATGCCAACAACCGTCCTTAATAGGACATCATGACTAGTTTTCTGACTGGATAGTTATGGATCTGTGTTGTTTGTTACATACTTAGACGATTATTTTGTATAAATGTGTCATGTTTTATTTTACCAAGTTTCTTGTTGATGGATTAGTATTATATATAACATTTTAGTGACTATATTATCTGTATTGATATATTTTTAAAGTTTGATAAGCTATTGGTTTTCATGCCAGTAAGTAATATTAAGTCATATACTAATGATTTCATGCTTTTCTCATATTTCATTCTTATGTTTTACAGAAGATCTGGCTACCAGTATCTCCGTATCTAACTGTCAGGTCCAGGAGAATGTGGTAAGCAATAATTATATCCAATATGTGCAGACTGGTTAATTAAAATAATGAAATTAATGAAAGACTTACCAGGTATAAGTCATGCCCCCAAGTACTGAGCAGTTGCTAAGATACTAAACTCAACTTTGTAGTGATGCTGTCCCTAAAGTTCAACTGTCCCTGAACTAAACTTAGTAATGATGCTGTCCCTAGGCTAAACTTCATGGGGATGCTGTCCCTGCTTTAGGTAAGAAACTGGAGTAGATTTTTTTTTTATCAATAAAATAAGAATTTCTTCACTTAAAAGATGACATGAAGCCAGACAGCGGTGGCGCATGCCTTTAATCCCAGCAATCAGGAGCCAGAGCCAGGAGGATCTCTGTGAGTTCGAGGCCAGAGTGAAATCCAGGAAAGGAGCAAAACTACACAGAGAAACCCTATCTCTAAGAACCAAAAAAAAAAAAAAATGACATGAGAATACTACACAGTGATAAGCTCTGTTGTTAGGTAAGGCTACTTCATCCTGGTCCACAGAGAAGGCTTCCTAAGGACAAGTGCGACCTGAGTGCCCCTCAGAGGATGGAATGCGGTTTGACACAGTCTTGAGGGGTCAGCTGGGGGCCATTCACACAGGGACAGGAACAGGATGAGCAAATGGAAGGCAACAGGAAAAGGAGGGCCTTCGGTGAGGAGATTAAGTTTGACTGCTGTGTGTAAACTGCTTTGTGGTAATGTGGCAGCCTTTTTCAGTAAAGGACCAGGTAGTAAACAATTACATGGTAGAGTCTACCCAACTTGTCCACTGTAGCAAATATATAACAGGAACGAGTATGACTATTTTAATAAATTTGTGGCCACTAAAATATGAATCTCATGTAATATTCACATATCACAAATTATTACTTTGATTTGTCCAGTCATTTTAAAAACTTAACCATGGATTAAGCCATAGAGAAAAGAGCCAGGAGCCATACTTTGCCACCTCTTGGATCAGACTGAAAGAAACAAAGAAAGATGCTAGAAAACTGATCTGTGTTGTCCTCTGTAAAGATCTCTTTCACCTGGAGTGTAAGCTGTTACAGTTTTCTGACATAAGTCTGCAGCTTTCTGAGACTGAAGTTGAGAATGAATTTCTAGTCAGTAAGAGATCGTAAGCATCAGGAGTAACAACCCTGTGTCTCATGTCCTGGTGATGACCAGAATAGATGCCATATTGAGGAAAGAAAGGGGAACCGCGGGAACGTGAGAGAAAACAGGAGCCTAAAGATCTGCGCATGCACGGCTCAGGAGAAAAGACTCGACTTGGCCTCCTTTCCTTTAATGTCCCTTGTCTAATTTGATTAGAGCCAAAATTCGATCACTTAAAAATTGAATTGAGGCTGATAAGCCTATACAAAATGATCCTTACAACCTTTAAAACCTTCATTACAACGTAACATATCTGTATGTACACATCAGTGGTGTTTGTTTCGAGGTTGACACTTTGGATATGCCAATGGGCTAATGTTCGTCTTTCACCAGTCATACCCATAATGCAGTTCTGGCACTACCCACTCAAAGTCAGTGAATGTTCTGAGAGCAGCAAACAGTAAGCGCCCCCTCCAAAAAAAATGGATGGCTGGATGGAGGAGCATTGAGTGGATTTCTGTGAGAATTCCACACACATCTCAATCCCAGCATGAATTTAGGTGTTTACTTTGGATATGGGTCTAGGTGTACGTGTACATGTAGGGGCCTAGGCAAACTCGAGCCTCTTTCCTGTCGAGCGCCTTCCACCTTGTGTGTGTGGTGTGGTGTGTGTGTGTGTGTGTGTGTTTTCTCTCTCACTAGCTTGGGGCTCACTGATTAGGCAAACTGGCCAAACCAGCCTCTAGGAATCAGCATAGAAAACTTTTGCTGTAACATAAAAATTAAAATGTGTTTAATTAAGTATTTGAGTCAGTGACATTGGTGGTATTGGCTTTCTTTCTTGATAGGACATCAGCAGTGTTTACCAGATCTTTGCAGATGAGGTCCTTGGCTCTGGCCAGTTTGGCATTGTTTATGGAGGTAAGCAATTACAGCCTTTTATATGTGTAGTTTCTGAATTGTAAAATATTAAGATGGCTGTTACTCTTGTAGCTCATAGTTTTGTTTACGTTCCTTTTTCCCCAAAGGCTGGTTTGCATCCTCTCAAACAAGTCCTTCGTGGTGAAACAGAGTGTCCCTTCATTTCAGTTGCAAGATTCTTAAAGTAACAGAATCAGGAAATTATTTCTATAATAGTCTTTATCTCTTCTTGAAGATCGTTCATAAAGAATGTGTTGGTGTTGGGTTGTGTGGACTGTTCACTGAAGTGTGTACCCCACTCATTCACTGCAAAGACGGCATTCATTTTCTGTTGACCTGACTTCTCTCAGGTGTCCAGACTCACTCTGCTCTGTGTTTAAGGATGCTAATGAAACTGCTTAGTGTGCCTCAATATCTTGACAGCTGCTGGTGAAGCTAGTAGTAGACTGAATTGCACTGCTCGTAGACTTACTGGAATTAATTAAAACGAATGTGTCCATGAAAGTCCTCATAAGCTATAATTCAAGATGGACCGTCAAACCTTCGCCATTCCTTACTTCCTTTAGTCGGACCCTTCTTTCCCACCACTCTTGGAGTGAACCTTTCAGAAAATCAACATCTGATACTAGCATTCGTGCATACAGTGCATTCGTGCATACAGAAGCCCACTGTCTGTGGGTCTGTCCGTTGTTCTTAGAGTATGCAAGCTGTGAGGTTCTCTCCTTGCTTGTGTAACGTCTGTTCTAACTGCAGTTCCTTTTGATTTCTTCCAGTCGTGTTTGCATGCCTCTGTCCTTCACCTCTGCACCTTCTCCATCCTGTGTGCCTCTTCTGAAGGGCTTCCTCTACTGTGTTTTCTCCCCATCCCACCTCTCCACTGCATTGTGCTTCCTTGGTCCTCCTGCCACATAAGGGGCATCCTCCTGCCGTAGTGCCTGTGACATTTGGGTTTCTCTCATCTTCCTACAGAACTTTGGGGTAGGCTTAGAGATGTCTGTGTTTTCCTTGTATTCCCAGTATCTGCCATTACGTTTCACACAGAAAATGTGTGGGTTGTACACATAGGCCCAACACTGGTTCACAACTTCAAATTTGTCCATTTTAGACTAGTGATATATCCAGAAGACCTCACTGAGAGAAAAGAAAATGGTCTGAAGTACTGGTGGCATCTTACCAAACATGCCCTGTTTGTCTAGTCTTTTCAATTAGTCACATTTTTAGGGCTGCGTCCTTGAAAGAGTTGTGAGTAACTTTCAAGTTAATAGATTAGTAGAGAACAAGTCACATGCCTGTTAACTGGAGCTAATAAATAAATGTACCTGCTGCTTTCACCCCTTAAACTATAGCATTTAGACATTGACCCACTTAATAAACAAAGGTAACTAATTCATCTTAATTACTGGATGAGATACTGCTGCCTACTTATTTTATACCTAGAATATAGAGATCTGGAATTTAAGGGTATACATACTTAATCACTCTGCTGACTTAGTGGACCTAAAATAAAATATTTCCATCTTGACAGTCTCAGAAGACTTGGTCAGGGCATTTAAAAACTTTCACTTACTTAACATGGTCTATTACTTCTCAGCAAGCAAGTTCATGAAGATGTTATGCCATTTCAGGTCATGAAATTGCCTTTATTATGGAGCAGTACTATAGAGGAAAGCATCTCATTTCTTAGACTGTGGAAAAAAAATGAACAACAGAAAATGCAAGAGGAAATACCTAAAACTTCAGTCTGCACAACTTCCTGTGAAGCTTTTCTGTTTGTTACAGCGGCCAGTTTGATTCTTTCTGTTCTCTAACAGGAAACACAGAAGACTGGAAGGGAGGGCTATTAAAGTCATTGACAAGATGAGATTCCCACAAAGCAAGAGAGTCAGCTCCGCAATGAGGTGGCCATTTTACAGGTAAACAGTTAAAATGGCTGACACAGGCTGGCATGTGGATTCATGAGTTTTGAGTGAGCATTGTAGATGATGCAGATGAGGACAGGTTTCGGGGTTGGTTTTGATCTTTGGAATACGAACAGTACGGGTCCTTTTTGTAAGATCACCATAGTGTTTAAAAGTTTAAAGGGAACTGCTATTACTTTATTCTGTAATACTAGTTTGATTAGAACTTTTTTTTCTGAGTGAAATCTCTAAAGATAATAAAGGAAATATCTAGTCTTCATTCAGGGATACTGATGCTTCTGCTGTATTTTTTTCATGTCATTATTTTATTCATCAAAGTCTCAGAAATGGGGCTGGAGAGATGGTTCAGTGGTTAAGAGCACCAACTGCTCTTCCAGAGGTCCTGAGTTCAATTCCCAGCAACCACATGATGGCTCACTTGTAATGAGATCTGGTGCCCTCTTCTGGCTTGCAGGGACACATGCAGGCAGAATACTGTATACATAATAATAAATCTCAAAAAAAAAAAAGTCTCAGAAATGACATGAATATACTAATGACCATTAAAATAAACACTGATTTAAAAGTTGTTCTATTAATTATGTTGCTCTATTAATTCAAAGTTATTTGTATTGCACTATTTCATTACAAGTTTGGTGATGTTTATTTTTTATTTATCTGGAATTTTTTGTTGTTTTGGTTTTATTAACACCATGGCTTGCTGTATGGC
Source organism: Peromyscus leucopus (assembly GCF_004664715.2). Classification (NCBI taxonomy): domain Eukaryota; kingdom Metazoa; phylum Chordata; class Mammalia; order Rodentia; family Cricetidae; genus Peromyscus; species Peromyscus leucopus. Next base: position 26,822,647 of record NC_051081.1, read on the forward strand.
CCAGGATAGCCTCATTCTCACGGTGCTTCTCCAGCTTGAAGTCTCCTGAGTGCTGGATTACAAATACGTACCACCATGCTCAACTTGTTAAAATATATTTGAAAGATTCGGTAGCAAGAATGTAAATCACATAAAAAAAGTACTTGTGTTTTTCTTTTAACCTAATGTCTTTATCTCCTTTGGGAGTTATCTAGAAGATAGAAATTTAGCTTGATTGTTGTATCTGCTAAATGTTGTGAATAATAATAATATGCAAATACCCATTAGTTCATTGTGTGGCTTTTGCATGTTATTTAAGAAATAACTGCGGGGCAGTGGTGGCACATGCCTTTAATCTCAGCACTCGGGAGGCAGAGCCAGGTGGATCTCTGTGAGTTCAAGGCCAGCCTGGTCTACAGGGCGAGATCCAGGAAAGGCCCAAAGCTACACAGGGAAACCCTGTCTCAAAACAAAAAAAAAAAAAGGAAACACCCGTGTACTTAGGCTTCCTTGAAGGAAAGAGTGTTTAAGCAAATGATCAATGATACATTTCTGATGTTGTCATCACTTCGTGTTTTCAGAGGAATGATAATCAGAGTTTCTGGTCAGTTAGTAACTAAGCTCATCTCAAGCCCTGCTTCCAACAAGCTAACTTTAGGTAGAATATTAGTAACATTTATATAAGCTCGGTATGAGAGTGTGTTGTTGATGTCTTTTCCTATTTAATTTTGAAATCTTGCTGTTCAACTAATATGTAAAACAATAAAATAAGGATCTATATCAATGGATTGATTTCACTTTGACTTTGATGACAGACAGTATTGAATTTAGGAATTTTCATTTAACACACATAGTGAATTCTGGTTGTTATAACAATGTTACATATTAGGTGATCTTAGGATGTCTCCAGATACACTGCTTTCATATGAACTTATTTATTTGAGGGAAGGAGTGTGTGTGTGCAAAATTGTGACTTTAGGTCTTTCTTGGCAGTGTGTAAATTTAACAAACCTCTATGTATATAAATATATAGTTTAAAGATGAACTTTAATGTTCTTTGAATGTAAGATAGAGTATAATGTGAACTTATACCACAAATACTTTGTAAAACAAAATTTTCAAATCATACTTACGTACTGAAATTGGTTCTATAAGATTTAGTCAGTGAGCATTCCACATAAACTTTTCACATCGATTGAAGGAATCCCTATTATAATTATACTCTAGCCACCCTTCCATATGTACCCTGAGACGCACGCGCGCGCACACACACACACACACACACAAATAAATGTGTATAAAAAGAATGGCTAAGGAAAGCAGAAGAAATTTTTAAGTATTAGAAATGGGATTAGTAAAGAAAATACTGCGGTAAATCCAGGTGTCAATTCTGTGGGTGTGAGGTAGGTGAGTGTGTAAAAGTAAAGTAGCCAGCCTAAGCTGGTTATTTAAAATACAGAGACATTCTTGTTGAAAAGAAGACTTTGAAAACAGCCCACAATTGGGGAGCATACCTGAGTCTTGTAGTTTTTATTTTATATGCTTTTAGTTTACCTTCTAAATTTTTTATTCACTATTATTGCTTGCAAATTTATAAATAAATCTGCTGGTTTCATGTGTATGTGTGTTTAGGGCTCACTGCTTGGGATTGGCTCTCTCGGGCTCACCCCTGTGGCAGACTGATTCTCCCTCTCCGGCAGTCATTATTTGTCTGGAGCTCTTCCTGTAGGGGTGGCCCTCTGAGATGGCTCCCATCCGTGTTGGCCTGTCACCCGGTAGTGTCATTTTGTGGGTCTTGCTTAGACAACTGTACTATTGAAATTCCGTGATGCAGCCTCCCTGTCATGTATAGCAGAAACTATCTTACAACAGGCTTCCTGGTCTTCTGGCCCCGCCACGGTGTTCTGAGCCTCCAGCATAGGGTTGGTTGTGGGTGTGTCGTCTGGTGTTGGGTACTCCGTGGTCTCTGCATTTGGACCTGTTCTGTAATGGTCTCCGTCTAATGCAAAAAGAAGCTTCTTTAAGGAGGGTGAGAGTAAACTCTTTCTCTTTCTGTTGTGTATATTCATATAAATCATCGCAGGATTTGAGGTGTTTCATGGTAAGATTAGTTCTCTACTCAAGTTGATCATCCAAACACCCTGCCACTTCTCTTCAGAATCTACACCACCCTGGGATCGTAAATCTGGAGTGTATGTTTGAAACCCCAGAACGAGTCTTCGTAGTGATGGAAAAACTTCATGGAGATATGTTGGAGATGATTCTGTCCAGTGAAAAAGTCGACTTCCAGAACGAATTACTAAATTCATGGTCACACAGGTATTTTAACTCTACCTTAAAGCCAGTAAAACTAAGAGAATTAAATGGCACCAAGTGTACGTATTGGGAGATTAAGCATTAGTAATCATAATAAAAGAGAACAATAATACTTTTAGCTACATCTTGATTAAATATAGTGGAGTTTTGAAATTATCATACAATTCAAGAAGCCATATTGGAGTTTAGTAGATTTTCTAGGCATTTTTTAAAAAGCCCTTTACCAGGGTAGACTCAGTTTTAAATTTTGTTATGTGTATGAGTGTTTTGCCTGTATGTATATATGTCTACCGTGTGTGTGTGTGTGTGTGTGTGTGTGTGTGTGTGTGTGTGTGTGTGTGTGTGTTGCCTTTGGAGGTCAGGAAGGCATCAGATCGTACGGATCTAGAGTTACAAACAGTTGGAGCGGCCATGTGGGTGCTCTGCAGGAGCAGCTTGTCTTGGGCTGGCATGTAAAGCACTGGGTTCATCGCAGCCCTTTCACGCTTGCCTGCCACTCCGCTCTGATTGCGCTTAGTCTCTCCTCTCACGACCTCTGTCCTAACAGATACTCGTTGCCTTGAGGAATCTCCACTTTAAGAATATCGTGCACTGTGATTTAAAGCCCGAAAACGTGCTGCTTGCATCAGCAGAGCCATTTCCTCAGGTGAGACATTCTCCAGAACCTGATTAAGAACTATTTTGAGTTGGTGACATTACAAACCACCCTCCTAATACAAAACAGAGCACCAAGTACATACCCTTGGAGTCTGTAACTGCCAGTTTGAATCGGTAGCCACATCATTAAAGTCAGGCTTTATTAGTGTATTGCTCTTGCCCGTTAAAACATTTTTAGACATAAATAGGTCTGAAGAAATAAAATTTGGGCTTTTTGGGGAGTGGGTTCTAATTATGTATAAATGGCCCACAACCACACACTTAAGATCTGTGCACTTCAAATATCTGAGTCGAAGAGTCACCAAATGCAGTTATGATGCAGAAAATATTATTCATGAGACATGTGCCGTATGACATGTACTAGAAACGGCAAGCAGCATTTGAATGTGTCTCCCCCTGTGTCCTCCAGTGTCTGTGTGTACTGTGCTCTTGTAGACATCGGATCCCTTCTCTCACTTGACGGTAATGCTTTTCCTAAGTCAGGTGTCAATCATGGCACTTCCTCTGGGAAGTGCTTGGCATTTCAGGATAGCTGCAGTCAGTAATAACCAGAATCTAACATCGTCTAAAATGTGTCCTGAGCTCTGCCAAGCCCATCCTACTTTCAGAACACTTCCTGAGGAACATGTGCGGCAGTTCAACCGCGGTAACTCTTCAAACAGGCTGGAGTCTCTAGTTCATCAGTGTAGAGAGCACTTACTCCTCAGTCCTTCCTGTCATTCTGTGAGCCTTGTTGTCCTTACCTGCCGATAGGTAGCATCCTTGGCAACAGAATCTTAAGACAGTGGTTCTCAGATTTACTACTTTCCTCATGTAGTGGTGACCCCAAATCATAACATTATTTCTGTTGCTACTTCATAACTGTAATTTTACTCTTACAAATTGTAATGTAAGTATCTGTGTTTATAGTTTTAGGTGACCCTGTGAAAGGATCCTTTGACCCCCAAGGGGTTACAACCCACAGGTTGAGAACCACTGTTCTAAGATTCAGTAAAATAATGCTTCAAAATACTGTAGCTTATTTTTCATGCAGCAAAACATTTATTGAGTACTTCTATATGCCCAGACACTGAGAGTCCACTGAGGATTCAAAACTGAAATAAAATTCCTACTTACAGAGGATAGAAAAGGGATTCCCTTACGAGGGATCAAAGATCAGCACCCTCCATCCATCTCATCAAAACAACCAAACTGAACCTTTGCTCTGTGAGTCTGGAAGATAGAGTACAAATTGTTTTTAAACTGTGCACTACGATAGCTCTTCCTACTACTGGAGTATCAAAGAGCTGTAGTTGTATTTGTCCGTCTCTGGGGAAATGGTATTTCCGTTTCCCTGTCTGTAACTGCTTTGTGTAGAATTAGTACCTTGGTTAAGTGCATTGAGAGTATCTAGGGACAAGTATTGATATGTCCATTTCCAGGTGAAGTTGTGTGACTTTGGGTTTGCACGCATCATTGGTGAGAAGTCCTTCCGGCGGTCAGTGGTGGGGACGCCAGCCTACTTAGCCCCCGAGGTTCTCAGGAGCAAAGGCTACAACCGTTCTCTAGACATGTGGTCAGTGGTCATCGTCTACGTGAGCCTCAGCGGCACATTTCCGTTCAATGAAGATGAAGATATAAATGACCAAATCCAAAATGCTGCGTTTATGTACCCACCAAATCCATGGCGAGAAATTTCCAGTGAAGGTAAAAAAAAAAATTACGTTTCAGTTTCGCAATAGCCTAAAATCTTTGTGATCACAAGTCACCCTGCCTCTTCATTTCCCTAATCTGTTACCAGTCTTTGAGAACTCTACTTGTATTTATTATTTTAATTATTATTATTATTTACTTTTTATTTTTGAGATAGGGGCTTACTTTGTAGCTCTGGCTGGCCTAGAACTTACCATGTAGACCAGGATGGCCTTGAACTGACAGAGCTCTGTGCACCACTATGCAAGGCCAAGTACTCTACTTTTAAGCTGTTTTCTTTGTCTCTGTTTTTCTCATAGTTTTTAGGCACAGCAGTCACCCCGGCTCCAGCAGCCTCATCCAGAAACGACTATAATATCTTTTACCTGTGCTGCTCACTAGCCTGCCCCTGGCTCCTCGGGGGCTGCGGCCCGAGCCATCTGTGGGGAAGTTATTTCATCCTCTGGCTTCCCTTTAACGACACTGCCGCTATCGGTTTCTGATATGGCCCTTGGAGCGCCTTTGAGCCTCACCCCTACTTCTTACACAAAACTGATGTATACTCTCTTCTAAACTCTTCCGAATCTCGCTTAGGTCTTTCCTCCTGCCAACAAGGTCTCCCCTCACCACTGCAGTTCTTCAGAGACCTCCTGACTTGTGGTCATCCTGCCCTCCCTCCTCCAAGCTATGTAAGGTCTACATAGGCTAACAGTTGGCATTTTTTCTTTCTCTTTTTTTTTTTTTAAGATTTATTTATTTATAATGTATACAGCATGTATGACTGCAGGCCAGAAGGCATCAGATCTCATTGCAGATGGTTGTGAGTCACAAGCTGAATAGAACTCAGGACCTCTGAAGAGCAGTCAGTGCTCCTAGCCTCTGATCTCTCCAGCCCCTGGGCATTTTTTTAAAGTATATGTTTTGGTAATTAGTTATTCCAGTCCTCAGTACAGATTGATTAGACATTTTTAGCTCTTGTGCTTTATACCTAGAATGAGCTTTTGTTATCTGCGGTTCATGTTTTCCGTCCTTCCGATCTTTTACCAGGAAGCTTCATGCTATAGTGTTCATGACTAGTGAAGCTTTTTAATTTGTAATGCCTGCTTCTGAACATGTCAAGAATCAGCCAGGACTGTTGCGGATGCCAGTAATTCCAGTATTGTGGAGGTTTCAGAGCCTTATACAAGACCTTTTCTTGGGGAAGGCAGGCAGGAGAAAGACAGGAAGGGGAATGAGGTTGGTCCTCTTTAGTTTACTGATGGAGTATGCCATCCTTAGGAACCAGTCCCCTCGTAGTGCTAAGGAATATCCCCACCCAAGTTTAGCCAGCTATTGAATGAATAGGTCTTTCTTACCTTTCCAAACGTACTGGCCGGATGACAGTTTGATAAATACCCCACTGACGTGAAGGAGTGTTGTGAACAACAAGAAAAGACAGCAGCCTGCCAGGTTCACTTTGTAACAAAAAAGCTGAAGTCCACTGGGAGATTTTGGTCTTCAAAGCTGTCATAGAGCTCTAAAGGCAGTCTGGCCACAGACCTCTCCTGTCATTCACTTGGCCGCAGCCTAGATTCAGACTCAGCACTTCCTGAAATTAATGCAGACAGTGAACCCAGTTGACAAGATAGACAAGGGTGGGGGGAATTGAAACACGGAAGTTAATGAAGTACTTGGGGAAAACCTTTGCAAGTTGGGAGTAGGCTTTCTTTCTCAATATTCCAAACGTGTCATTATATAGTCTGTGGTCAGTGTGTAGTTTTATGGTTGCCTTGATTTTGTAGTGGTTCAATTTCTCCAAATAACTGAGTAAAATGTGCTAAGTTTTCACCAAGAATACAAAGTCACCCCTAACCTGATTGCTAAAACCTGAACTTCTGTTATTGTTGCCTCTTCCTTCTCAATGTAGCTGTAGAAGAGTGACGTATGCCACTTTTCAGACCGGTCAGGGAAGAGAGAGCATTGTGGTATCATTGGAAGAATGGTCATCTGGAATCAGAATCTGTTTTGTTCATCCTCAAATAACAGTAATGAATACTTAGCACCTGTGTGCCAAACACAGTCTAAGACTTATATTAAACTGATTTCCTCTTCTCAACAGTTCCATTGTACAGATGAGGAAATCAAGGTACAGCATAGTTTAGAAATAGACCATGTCACTAGTACCTATCAGCCTTACCCATCTGGCTTCAGTGTATTCTTGTAACCTATACTCTGTTCTGCAGCCTTAACCTAAGAAGTTGGTGTTCATACTTACTGCAGGAAGCATTTATGGGTCACTCCCTGTGTTAAATTTTGTATAATAGAGAAGCAAAAGTTTCTCCATGCCCTCCTGCAGGCAGAATCACAGCTTTGTATCTGTGTATACAAACTCATGTATCTAATTTTGCCTTTTCATCTAGCAATTGATTTGATAAACAACTTGCTTCAAGTGAAGATGAGAAAACGCTTCAGTGTTGACAAATCTCTTAGTCATCCTTGGCTACAGGTAAAGGAAAAAAGGTTCTGCATCTTAGCCTCCTGTGCGTTTGTCTTCACTAATGAAACCACTCAAAAGAGCAGCAGGTTCAGCA
>NC_051081.1:26830339-26843778 GCF_004664715.2 Peromyscus leucopus
CTCTCTGGCCTCCTTGGGAACTAGGTATGCATGTGGGTAGACTTACATACATGGAAGCAAAATACTCACCTGCATAAAATGAAAATAATAAATATGTACCCACTAGATATTTATGTAAACATGTTCATGAAAAATAAGTATTTTTTTCAGAAGAAAAAATTACAAATTAAGAAGCATTAACTCATTTTGCAAATATTAGTTAATTAATATTTTTGTGTTTGGTGAGTAGAACATAATCCATTTTTAAATCTTTTCCTGTATTCCATACTATTTGAACATATACAAAGAGAATCTAGCCTCAAACAGATCTGTGGTTGAAAAAAGAATTTAAGGATTTAACAAGTCTTTCACCTACGTGGGGATTTTCTTCTGTGATGGTATATGGAAAGGGAAATTAACTGCAGGGTAGAATCAACCACACCAATTGGCCTTAGGCATCTGTTTAACTTAGAGTTAACTGGTCTACCAAGAATGTAGACCTTACCTACAAGTGAATATGCAACACTGTACATTGGTCATTTAAAAAACACTGGATGAGTTGGGCAGTTTCTCCAAATTGCACAAAATTGCACTGTTGGTGTGATTACTAATTTTATCAGCAAACTTTGTACAGAGGTCTGACCCCTCTGTACAAAGGCACTGCTTATGAGAGCCCAATGGTCATCCTCCTTTTGAGAGTAAATTCTGTCACTGACAGCAAATATTATTAGTTGTTTTGCCTGAAGCAAAAGAATCCATTACTTTATTTACAAGCAAATGTGTCTCAGAGTAAACAGCATGCCAGTCAGTCTATCAGGAAGCAGCTATATGGGACAGGAACAGCTAACCAAGTTCTACCTTGAGACAGTTTGACCCTCACACTTTGGTGCACAGCAGGAATGGGTATGTACACTCGCCATATACACAGGGAACACTGGCATGTATTTAAGGTCAAGACAATGAAAGCAATACTTGCTTTACCATTGTAGGTGATACTGGCTTCCCCTTCCCTTATTTATTCTACAAGTACAAGCAGAGAAGACTCAAACAGAATTTAATGGCTACAAACACAGCTAGGTGTCACCATCTTTAACTGTAGCAGGGCATTAGCAGTTCACCGCATTTTCTTTTTATATCACCTGTGCTATAGTGAGCACAGTTACCAAGAAAATGATACCCTGGTACCACCAGGCCATTAGCTGTGATCTTGGAGATTCAATGGAGTGGTGTGAGGATCTGTGGTCACATTGCAAGAATTAAGTACATAGGAAGAAACTTAGTCTTTTGATCACAAGAAGGCTATTAGAAACCCAATTCCTCTTCTTCATTTACAGAACAACTTAGTAAAAGATTTCTATTCTCATACAACTGCAGCACACATTATAGAAAACTACATGCAACAATCTACATTCTTATTTGTAAGCCAGGCATGGTATTTTTATTTACATGCACAAAAGTTTCTGTAAAATAAACACACCACACTATATTTTGCCCATGTGTAATTTCATATTAACTTCATCATTTACAAGTAAAGTTTCAATGTGTTATAAGCCATGAAAGGAAGATTATGTACCACTAACAAATTAAAACATAGATGAAATTATTTTACCTTTCTGAGCTCCCAAAGACTTGTATTTTCAGCTCCACAAAACAAAGGATTTCTACTGAATGGATCATATGTCTTTAACTGCTTGCCACCTAAGGACAGGATATTTTTGAAACGCTTTATTCCTAACTGAAGAAGACACTTCAAACTATCACAACCTACGTTCTCACAGACAATCTTCACAATTGCTAGTAGTTTAGTAATCCAATACCAGATTAAAAATGCAGAGTCCCTTGAACAATTTATCTTGATGTCTATTCTTTACATTTTTTTCCTGAAAAAAATCTTTGCAACATACTGGTCTCAGTGCAGAATGATCGATCTCTCTGGTAGTTTTCAAGAGAAAGTGCTAAGAAAACAAATCACAAATGGTAAGATGGGAACAAGAAACCTAAAGGAGTAAGTCTAATGTATTTTGGAGTGGTAGTTTTCCAAATCCTTGCTATTAAATTATATTCAGGAACTTTGTTCTTGAAACAGATCTGCATGTTTGCAGAAATAAGACTAAAAATCCCTTTTTCATTCCACTTTTAATTATTAAGTGTGTACGTGTGAGTGTGCAAGTGCCACATTGCTGCATGCGGAGATCAGAGAACAATTTCTAGGAGCCAGGTCTCCTTCCAGTCTAAAATGTGGGTCCCAGGAATTGAACTCGGGCCCTGAGGCTCAGGAGCAAATGCCTTCCTCTTTCCTTGTGAGTTACCTAACTGGTCCCATAATTAACATTTTAAGCAAGGTTTTTTAAATACACTATTAACTGTGCAGCCCTAACACATGCTCGCCATCCTCCTAAAGGATGACAATTTGTGCTCCGGATAGGTAAATCCTTTCAAGAACCTTCTTGACAAATACCAGCATTCTCATTAATATATCTGGCATGGAAATTGAAAGCTGAATTACTTCAGCTGTGAGTCAGAAAAGCAATGTGCAGAAATGGGTCTAGTACTGTCTTCCTTAGTCCAAGGCTAGTGTTCTTTTTTCCTTCTGGCCTCAGACAGAAAGAATTCATCCCTGAGCTTTCTCTTGGCTCTAATGTTCTATTCACAAACAGACTTGTCTTCCTCTGGTGTGTGTGTATAGATAGAAGTCACTTAAGGGTTCTATTTCCCAGAAAGTCTTCTATCTTAAAAACTTGCTTTAAGGGGCTTGAGAAGTGGCTCAGCAGTTAAGAGCACTGGCTGCACTTCCAGAGGACCTGGGTTCAATTCTCAGCATCCACATGGTGGCTCACAACTGCCTGTAACTCCAGTACAAGGGATCTAATGCTCTCTTCTCACTTCCTGGCCACCAGGCATGTGTGCATAGACACATGTATATAGACTAAACATACAGACACATAAAATAAAACATTAAAAACAAAAGCTTGCTTTAAGAAACTGCAAAGAGTGAATTCAGTGGACACAAAAACTGAGAAGGGTCACAGAGACAGGATCAAAGACAGTTCCGTTCAGAATCAAACTTCATGTGTGCCACACTTTGGTGTCTGCATGTGCTCTGACGAAAGTGCCTCAGTGAGGCAATAAACTCCTATTTATAACACAAAGAAATGACTCACAGTGCAGCTAGCATTTCATTGTTTTCTCATGGCGTTCCACAGGTCTACAAGGCATCTGCTTTGATTTCCAAGACATGTAGTTTTGTTAATAAAGATAATCTGTGATTCCCTACCATTAAAACTTTAGTCTTATGGCTGCAAATATAGTTCAGTCATATAATGCTTGCTCAGCACACACAAAGGCTACGGGTTCCACCCTCAGCACTGACACACACACACACACACACACACACACACACACACACACACTCTCTCTCTCTCTCTCACTCTCTCTCACACACACACACACATACTCTCTCTCTCTCTCTCTCTCTCTCTCTCTCTCTCTCTCTCTCTCTCTCTCTCTCTCTCTCTCTCTCATGAAGATGAAAGAGGAAACTTCTTCCTTCGTTTGAAAGCTCAAGGCCAAGTCAAAGCCCTCACCCTTCAGGTTGTCAAAGTGCACCCAGGAAGCAGCCTTCGGTTTCTCGGCTTCTGTGACGCTCACAGTCCCAGTGTCTTCCGCCCCGACTTCCTTCACCGCATCAACCTCTGTTTCTTTGTCTGCATCAGTGAACTTTTCTACGTCACTGTCATCGCCCACATCAACAAAGTTTTCTTCATCCGAATCCTAACGAAAACAGATCACGGACTGTTAACCAATGGGAGCCGGTATTCACTTAAGTGATGCAGAGAAGACTCACTCACTGCAATTCTGGTAAAACGTGAAAATACCGATCAAGCAAAACCAAGTGCCTAACGCTACTCACAGTGAAAAGGAAGACTACATTCTTTATTCCTGAACACAAGAGATTTTAGAACTGAGCCCTCGAACATTTGCTGTGTTGTAAATTCCAGGGGCAGGTGTTATTACTGTTTATTTCCATCTCATAACTGAGGAAACAGGCTGAAAAGGTCTACTCACTCTATCACCACCCATAACTACCTCATGTGACTGCGATTTCTACTGTAGTGCCCTGCCCACCTAGCTAGCCATACACTAGGCAGTGAAATCTAGTTCTGTCCAACTTCAGAACTCACACTCTAACGCTCCAGAGAAATTAAGTTACTGTCAGTAAAGCAAAGAAAACCCGCCCCACGCACTGGCACCCACTAGGGTCAGGAGGCAGGGAAAACCATACCGGATGATCATCTAGTTGGCTTCTTAAATCTGGTTTTGCTTTAAGGATCTCCGACACAAGATACAATGCTCCACAGATGAATGGTGGCATCTGTGTGCAAGTAATCTGAAGTAACCGCTTCACAAAAGCCTTCACCCGGCGCAACATGACGTCTGCTTTCAGAGATTTGTAGACAAGGTTAAGAAACATCGCATGCTTCGAACATGTCATCAACCCTGGATCCAACATCTTTCTGTAACAAGAAACCAAGGTCAGATGTCCATCCATAAGATCATCTTCACATCCAGGAGTCATAGTTTAGAGACTCACAACCCATTATAACAATCTCATCTTTGTTAGGGATAAATTTCTTGCATATGTTAGAATAAGATACTGGGCTGGAGAGATGGCTCAGAGGTTAAGAGCACTGACTGTACTTCTGGAGGTCTTGAGTTCAATTGCCAGCAACCACATGGTGGCTTACAACCATCTATATTGAGATCTGGCGCCCTCTTCTGGCCTGCAGGCAGAACACTGTATACATAATAAATAAATAAATCTTAAAAAAAAAAAAAAAAGATACTATTTCTGCCTTCTCAGATAAAAGGTGAATCAATGATCCCAAGAGGAAGAACACAAAAGTAAAGAAGTCATCATATAAGAACCATTTGTTTTGTGACTTTTCTCTCTTCTAATTGTTTTATAAAACAATAGTGTTTTATAATTTATAATTATAAATTATAATCTATAACAATAGGGTATAACCTAACAGTGTAGTTTTTATATAGACATAGAGCCTCACCTGAAAGGCTACACAGAAGCCAAATAATAAAATCTGACACCCATTCAATCTGCTTTTAATCAGTTCCTCGAAGGCAGAGGCAGGCAGCTCTCACGGAATTCTAAGGCCAGCCTGAATTCCACAGTAAATTCAAGGCCAGCTGGGCCTACACAGTGAATGACTAACAAAACCACGCAAACCGACACCTATAAAGCAGCAGGTAAGAGAGTCTGAGTTTCTGTCTTTGCTGACTCTGCTCTCTAGATGACCAGAGGCAGCCTCCCCTATGGCTGCAGTGAAGACCTCCTACAGGAGTGAGAGCGGACACTGGAGTCCTTAAGAGAACGTGATCCAACGGAACACAAGCATCCCATCCACACACCCCATCCACACACTGCCCAGACTGTTCTCTGCATGTCCACAAGTACCTACAATCCGTTCTTCTAGTATTCCCTCAGCCTTATGTTTACACTTTTCAGTTTCCTAAACTCTGACTTCTAAGGTTTCCTGCCTTTTCTCCCAAGGTTCAACGGAACTGGGATTGCTCTGCCCAGGCTTCCACACACAGTCTTCCTAAGTGAATGGTCCAATCAATCAGGGACTAAGCCTTCATAACTATCCCATATAAAGCTTTATTTTGTGTGTGAACGCCTGTGGAGGTCAGAGGACAACCCGGGAGCTGCTTCTCTCTTTCCACCACGTGGGTCTCGGGGACTGAACTCAAGTTGGCAGGATTGTTGGCAAGTCCCTCTATCATACTGCGCCAGCTCACTGGCCCAAAAGCTCTTCTCTAAGGTTCCGGCTCTGTCATTCACTAGCTGTAATTTTGGGAACGCTTCCTAAGCTGAGTAACAGGCCACAAGATAGGTGCACAGCTCTGCACTTAACTAATAAGATTAATCAAGTTACCAAGAGGATTTTTACTGAGAATTAAACAATTTGCCCAATCTTACACAGTAAACTACTGGCTGAGCTTTAAATCCTGGTAAGTGTGGCTTAAGTCTAAACTATTAACCACTACTTTACATTTTCCTTCATAAGTTAGATACATATGTGCAACTATAAAAAACAAATTAGAGGCCACATGTGGTAGAACACGCCTTTAATCCTAGCACTCAGGAGGCAGAGGCAGGTGGATCTCTATGAATTCCAGAGCAGGCAAGGTACACAGTGAGAACCTGTCTCAAAAAATAAAAAAGAAATAAAGAAAAAGAAAAGGAAGGAAGGATAGGTAAGTTCTTCAACACAGATCACTGGCATATATAAGGCAGTTCCAAGGTACTTACAGTGTTAGAAATACCTGCCTCAATGAATTACAGGACAGTTACATGATCCACCAAACAAAATCTAAAAAAGCCTAACCAAACCCAACCCAACCTCCTGCAATCTGAACCTCCATAACACCCACTCTCCAGCATGCATCTAGTAAGGGACTCCGGCTGGGATTTCTGTTCACAGTGCCGTATCTTACACACCTAGAACACGGCAGATAAAGCGTTCAAAACACCTGCTGAATGAATTACGAACAGTATGAAGAACAGGAGGGGAAAGGGAATTTTAATCACACCTCTGCTCTAGTTCCTTGCGATCCCAAAAGACTGAAAATGAAGGAAGCAAAGGTAATTTTGAAAATACGCGTCAGGATGTCATTTGCTCAAAGTTGGTGAATACTGTTTCTGAGGGGTGCCTATGTGAGATACATGTGTACACACACACACACACACACTCTTCCTTTTGCCTATACGGCATGTGTTACAGCAGAGCAAGGTTTCTGCCACATTCATTCACTAAAACGCCATGCACTTACCTGTATAATGCTGTATAATACCGGTCAGATATTGTCTGTTGAGAATTCATCACTTGGAAAAGCAGCATTAAAGCCTGCACACTAGTATTAAAATTTACAACATGCAGCACTTTGAATAAAGTGTCCACCTGCTCCCTCACTTTGTCGTCGCCTATCTGGGAATAAGGATACGCTCTGTTCACTCCTGTTAAAATGGCGCTGAGCATTTTTGATTCAATGTCTTTTTTCTTGATACAAGTCCGAAAGAAACAAAAATAAAGAGTTATTAATTTGTTAGCCAACTCACTTTCTTCATGGGAGAGGACCATCTGGTTTAAAAAGCAAATTGCATAATACTGAGCTTTGGAGCTGATATTTGAGCGAAAGAGTAGCCTTTCTATTTCTCCACACACGACTCCTTTCATATTGGGATGCTTCCGCAGCAACACCTCTAACAGATGGGAAGCTTTTGTGGCGATTCTGTTCTGAGGATCTCCCAGCTTATTGACCACCTGCACGAGAAGAGCCTTTTCCTCCTCGGGCTTATCACAGAGAAGCTCGTGAGCAGCTACCAGGGCTCGGGTTTTAGTGGCTACCAAGGAATCGTGACTTAGCGTTTCGAGGACCTGCACGAACTCTGCCACTAGGTGCTTCAGCTGGTGTTCATAATACCACAGTATGAGTCTTCTGTCTCTCGAGTCCCTGTTGCCGCTGGACAGCTCTTCCAGTTGGTGGAAAGGGTGCTGGCTGAAGACGCGGAGCTTCCGGCTGTCTGGCAGAAGGTCTGTGATGAGTAACTCCTTGAACGTATCCAAAGCCATGAGGCACTGCTGCTTGCTGCCCTTCTTCTTCACCAGGTTCAAGAGGGTTTCTACAAACTGGAGTGTGTGAACAGCGTCATCCTGGATCAGAAGGATCATGGCTGCTAGCCTGTCACCCAGTGTCCCCGACGACACAATTGCCTTCATCCAGGTGGAAGAACCTCCCTTTTGGTTATTTGTCTTATTTTTGAATAAGCTGACCTCATGCTCATAAAGCTTCTGAGCCAGGGCTTTGTATTCAGACACTACATCCCGAGCCTGGGGTTCCAAGGAATATTCGTTGCTGTACTCCATGTCATACCACTTGCCTCCAGGTTTGAATAACAGCGTTGGTCTCTCAAGAAACTCGAACACATCAGGTTGTTTATTTTTCTTTGTTTTGGGGATGGTACTGCTATCTGCATGATGTTCTGGTACACTCTTATTTTTCACCTTTTTTTCTGATGCAGTTTTACTTTCTGTTGCTTTTTGTTTTTTACTTTCTACCTTCAGTATTTTTTCTTCTTTTTTGCTAGCATTTTCTTTTTTATCTGGTTCATCCTCTTCAATCAAAGACTTTGCGTATTTGGCCAAATTAAGATTTTGAATGAATGCCTCCAATTCGCCTTGCTGAAGGTCGTCAATTGTTCCTTTTTTGCCTCCGTCCACCACCTCCTCATTTTCATCCAAAGTAGCCAGCATGAGATAATCTTGCTGCACAGACATAAAAAAAGTTAGAACTGTTTTATGAACCCAGAACTTCAGGAAGAACTTCATATCACATCTGAATTATTACACTATTGCCTGAGAAAGTCACTGATATTCAATGAGAAAATGTGCCAAGGATTATGTACCCTAAAGGGAAAAGAAGGATCTCAAAGAAACTTCTTCAAGGTATGAAAAGATGCTCAAGCTGACAGCCCCAGAAATCCAGTGAAAATCGCAATGACATATGCATTTGTAAAGTATCAGGTGAGCAAAGATAAAAGTTTATATGAGTGGGAAGGGGGTGGCTCAGCGGGTCAAGCCATTGCCAAGCAAGCCTGGCGATCTGGGTTCGATCTCCGGAACCCATGTAAAGGAGAGAAACAGACTCCACAAAGTTGTCCTCTGACTTCCACACACGTGTACCAACATACAGCACCCCCTTCCAATAATAAGCAAGTAAGTAAATAAATAAGCACTTTATGAGGTAGTGTAGGTAGGAAAAGGCATTTTCATAAAGGGCTAATGTAAACCTGCAGGTCCCTTTTGGCGACTTCAATCCAACCTACAAGGCATTTGCCTCTTAACCCAGCAGATTCAGATTTGACACACACTAGCGTTCAAAACAGATGCCCACGAGGTAGGAACCAGTTAAGTTAGTTTTCTCCGACCTGATGGGCGTTGACGGTTGCGCCACGCTAATAACAAGCTCGCCTACATCGTAAGGGAGCATATAAACCCAGGAGAAAACGTGCCATCCGAATATCTTTATCCCACCCAAGAGCGGCTAAGAGCGTGGGAGGCGCTCAGGACAGGTCGGAGGCCGGGCTGCGGGTCCCACACTCCCGGCGGCCGTGCGCAGCACCCCCTTCCCCGGCGCCTGCGGCCGTTACCTTGGTGCCTCCGAGGCGTAACACCTCCTCCAGGGAGAAGCCATTCTTGGCCTCGTCGCTCTCCTCCTCGTCTTCCTCCTCCGGATCTCCTGTCACCTCTTTGGGACGCCAGTGCCGCTTGGCATGGAACTCGAAAGGTTGCTGGTTCGCCGACATTGCTGGCGGGACACGCGCGCGGCCCGCGACTCACTTCCCCCTTCCGGCGGCGCACTTCCGTTCAGGGGGCGTGTCCGGAAATGCCCCCGGCTCCTCCCCCCCAGGGCGGAGCCTGGCCCCGACGTGGTTGGGAATGAATGCTTTGGTGAGACGTGGAGTGGCCCGTGCGGGTAAGAGTCCTCGCCGCTGCCGCCGCCGAACCCTGTTTCCATGGAGACCGCTCGCTTCCTTGGTTGTTTCCTGGGGGCTGGAGTTGGAAGCCGGTCCCCCGGAGAGGCTTGGCCGTGTGGCAGTCGTGGGCTCCGTGCATCGGGTTCTGACCCTGGGGCGAAGTTAAGTGAGGAGCAAGCAAGGCTGTGCTTTCCTTGCAAGCTCTGGCAGGCTTGCGCGTGTCAAGGAAACGGAGATTTCTAAGGCGGGTGCTTCCCCGTGCTTTTCAGGCATCCCCTGTCTTTGGAGAGGGAAGTGCTTCAGCTCCGGGAATGAGCCGGCGGAAAGCAACCCGGTGACGCCGATGCTGCGGCATCTGATGTATAAAATAAAGTCCACGGGTCCCATCACCGTGGCCGAGTACATGAAGGAGGTTTTGACCAACCCAGCCAAGGTAAACACAGGGGAGCGCGAGCCAGGAAGGGTGTGTACACAGAGGAGCCGAAGGTCCGGAGCCCGCAGACGATGAGCGGCTCTCCAAAGTCCTTGGGATGTAGTTTAACCTGTCAGTTATCAGGCCGCGTTGATTCTAGGGCAGTGCCAATAAAGAGGTCAGGGCAAATTTCTGTGGTGTTTAGGTGTGGCCGACTGTAGTTGGAATTTCGTGAGTTAAAGGGAAGATTGTTTTCTAACTGGGTTGTGCATTTCCCTGCTGGAAGGCAACTCTGTGTATAGGAGGTTGGCCTTGAACTTGCAGGGTCCTTCTGTTTTCTCTCCTGAGTGCTGGGAATCTTGGTGATCTCCACCTGCCTGGCTGTAAGAAGCTTTGATTGAGAGAGACATTGAGTCTTTCTTGTTAAAGTTAAGCGTTATGGTCAAACTTGGGATATGAAGATAGTAATGCATGGTCTTCTCCCCAAATGATTAAACCTTCTAATCAAAGTAATGATAGATACATTTAAAAAAAAAAAAAAAAAAAAAAAACACTGGGTGGAGTTTTGGATTGGAAGTCTTAGGTGAGAGAGGTCAGTGAAGATGGCATTTGAGTAGATTGAACTGATAAGGATGCCAGGGAGAGAACTAAAAAGGGAAGAAAGGAAGACTTCGAATAGGCATGGGAGTAGACAAGGAAGACCAATGAAACAAAAGAAAACCCATCTTTTTATTGAGATACATTTATCATATAAAAAGTACGTAAGTAAGCCACTGGCATGTAATTGGATAGATTTGTCTCACACATGCAGACGGATTTTTCATACAGAACATATTTATGTAAGTTGCACATGGTTAAGAAACAGTAATTCTAGGAGGTGGTGACACATGCCTTTAATCCCAGCACTCGGGAGGCAGAGGCAGGCAGATCTCTGTGAGTTCCAGGCCAGCCTGGGCTACAGAGTGAGTTCCAGGAAAGGCACCAAAGCTACACAGAGAAAACCTGTCTTGAAACAAAACAAAACAAAACAAAAAAAACCAAACAAAAACAGTATCACCAACAGGCAAGACTAACTTGGGAGAGGAGGCTGGGGTGATTAGAGTCTTCCTATGTTGGACTGTGGGTGTGGGCAGAGGGCAGGGATGTAGAGATGAACATTGCATGGTTCCAGCCCCTCTACTTGAGGAGTAAGTGTTTTTCTGTGAGATTTGCGAAATGCCTACTACCATGTAAAATTTGGGTAAAGACTCTGTCTTTCTCTTGGTTATTTCGGAAGAGAGAACTTCCTTGGTAAATAGTTATGTCACTGTGTGTGTTACATAACACCTTGGAGGAGTCACTTTGAAAGCCTTATTTGAAAATTAATCTTTTCCATTTCCTCTTTTTACTCAGGGATATTACGTGCATCATGATATGCTAGGGGAAAAAGGAGACTTCATTACTTCACCCGAAATAAGTCAAATCTTTGGGGAGGTAATACCCAACATGTAGACTGTAAAAGGAATGAATGCCATAAATACCTGAGAGCATAAGCTATGCGAGTCTGCCATAGTGTTGTGTGTGTGTGTGTGTGTGTGTCTGTCTGTCTGTCTGTATATATCTATGCCTGTCTAATAACACATATAGAATTTTTTGTAAATGTTTTACTTTTTGGTATATAGTATGTGTTCACGTAGAGTTTTAGTCTATAATGCTTTCATGTTTTTTTCTCGTCATAGCTACTAGGGATATGGTTCGTCAGTGAATGGATGACCTCTGGAAAAAATCCAGCTTTCCAGCTGGTGGAACTGGGTCCAGGTCGGGGGACCCTCACTGGAGATATCTTGAGGGTAGGTAATAAAGATTGTCTCTAAGTCATGTAGGTTAATCGTTCTGTTTTTGACTGAGTTTGGAAACGTCACTGATCTCTTCTAGGTTTGCAGTCCTCTTTTTTTTTTTTTAGATTTATTTATTTATTATGTATACAATGTTTTGCCTGCATGTATGCCTGCATGCCAGAAGAGGGCGCCAGATCTCATTACGGATGGTTGTGAGCCACCATGTGGTTGCTGGGAATTGAACTCAGGACCTCAGGAAGAGCAGTCTTAACCTCTTAACCTCTGAGCCATCTCTCCAGCCCTGCAGTCCTCCTTTCTAAATCTTGTATTTGTCAGCTTAAATAAAATGTCAGAGTAATGTAATGGTTCATTACTTATTATTGTCTGTAAACTTAAAAAATGGAGGGGTGATGTACAGGCTGAAAATATAAAATGCTTGGGTGATGTCATTTATGCTTTTGCCATTGAGTTGCTAAAAGATGTGTAAGATGCGTGTGTTTTCTTTTTTCCCTCTACATTCACAACAGTAAAAGACGGTTGTGTAGCAAAGGGAAAATTGAAAATGTGTTTTAATCCCTGGGTCAGTCAAGTCACTGGTGCCATTTAATTTGTTTCTGAGGACACAGTTTCATCATGTCCCAGACATTTTATTTCCTTGGGACATTTAAAAAAAATTCAATCTGAAACATTGTGTGGTTGCCCAATCTTTTCATTTTTAATAGTGAATTATTATTAGGAAGTCATGTTGTACAGTTTATTTTGTGTATAAATGATGTTTACTAACTCTAATAGGTATGGTTCTTCTATGTTACTGGAGAATGACTGGGGTCAGGGTTAAATCTCTAAAAGTGAATGCACTTGTGATATGATTAAATGGTTGTGGTGAGGAGTCAGAAACCTGTCTATTTGTCACATTGTGTTAGCCGGGGTGTGGTGCGTTTGGCCCCCAGAGGCTCATGTATTTGAATGCTTGGTCACTAGTTGGTAGGACGGTTTTGGAAGATTCAGAGGTGGCCTTGGTAGAGCAGGTGTGTCACCTGGCGGTGGATTTGAGTTTCCAAAGCCCACACCAGGTCCAGTCTCACTCTCTGCCTCCAACTCGTGGATAAGATGTAAGCCACCGCTCCAGCATCATGTCTGCCTGCCTGCTGCCGTGATCCGCACCACAGTCATGGACTTATCCTCCGTAATCAAGTCCCGAGTTGACACTTCCTTTTCTGAGTTGTCTTGGCTATTGCCACAGTGATAGGACAGTAACAGTAACACAGTGTTCTTTTGTTGTTGTAGGTGTTCAGTCAGCTTGGGTCTGTGCTAAAAACCTGTGACATTTCAATACACCTAGTAGAGGTGAGCCAGAAATTAAGTGAGATTCAAGCACAGGCACTGACTGAGGAGAAGCTCCCTATGGAGAGAGATGCCGAATCCCTGGTGTACATGAAAGGTGTCACGAAGTCTGGGATCCCCGTCTCCTGGTACCGAGATCTGAAGGATGTTCCTAAAGGTATAGCTTTACATTGACTCACGGCAGAACATTGCTCAGAACTCCTCACAGCCGTGACAGCTGACCGACCTACTACTGCAGTTTAACAGTTAGTTATTGCTTTCAAGTCCCTCCCTGGAAGGGAATAGCTGACTTTTCCATTTCTAGCCAAGAACATTATAATAGAAGATTGCTGAA
>NC_051081.1:26844278-26858287 GCF_004664715.2 Peromyscus leucopus
GTGGTGGTGGTGGTGGTGGTGGTGCACGCCTTTAATCCCAGCACTCAGGAGGCAGAGGCAGGCGGATCTCTGTGAGTTCGAGGCCAGCCTGGGCTACAGAACAAGTTCCAGAAAGGCGCAAAGCTACACAGAGAAACCCTGTCTCGAAAAACCAAAAAAAAAAAAAAAAGTCAACAACTCCTTGTACTCCCGGAATTGCATTATTGATAATCTTCGCCCAGGTACATTGACAGAAACACTCCCCCTAGCAGTTACTCAGAGCAAAAGCCAGACTGGGAGGCTCCTCCTTTGGTCTTCCCGGTTTCTACACAAAGACGGCCAGATGGGCAGAACAGTTACACTCTCAAACATCTTGAATACTTTCGATCTTCATCGGTCAAGCTGGTTTTATTTTGTACGGATGTACACTTCCCAGAGCCTTGGCCCTCTGCTTGTTCCATCCAGCCTGAGCTGGATGCTCGCTTGCCCTGAGGCTCGCTTGCCCTGAGGCTCACTTGCCTGCTGCTCACTGGCTCTGGTCCCCTTTTATCCCTTTTACCCCCTGGCCTCTCTCTCTTCTTCTCCAGTACCTACAACCCCAGGACTTTATCTTCTGTGGTTTCCTGGTGTTTTTTTTTTTTTTTTACGTTAAGTTTTCTGCAACAAATTTAGATAACACTTCTAAAATGAAACAGTGCATAAGAGTGAAAATAACTGATATTTTACACATGTAATAAAAAAAAGGTCTTCATTCTGTGATTTCATGTGGCAAATGATTTTTTAAAAATTTTAAGGCATAATGTCATTGTTTTGTAGCTCCCAAGATTCCTATTGAGAAGTCCAGTGTCATAGTCATTCTTACTCCTTTTTATATGACCTGGAATGATCCCACAAAAGAACTCATCATCATTTTATTTTGTTTTTTTTTTCCCCCTTCTTTCTAGAAAAGATATTTCCTCTACTTCAGAATCCTGTGTTCTTAATGTCTTTTGAAAATAGTACTTTTAATTTAAAATTTCCAAGATCTCTTTGGTATGGTGTGATTACTCTGTTACCGAATACTCTGTTTTGTTTCATGAATATAAATTCTCTCGTCTCTAAGGATTTTTAAGTAGTGTCTAGCTATCTCCTGCCCCCTGCTCTCTTCTATTGCCTCCAACTTCATGTTTCAATTTTGCATAATTAGTTTTTCTTGTTTCCTTCCCCCTGTGGAAACTGTTCTGCAACATCTGGCCACACCTGGTGTTCATTTGTATTGAAGAACACGGTACTAAAATGTTCACTGGAGACACACATTGGTTGGCTCTACTGCAGTCATTTCAGAGCAATCTGGTGTCTATTCAATGTGCTCATGTGAGATTGCCAAATGTCCCCCCTTGGCATCCTTTACTGTGGCGTCTGCATTCTCTGGAGAAAGATCCTCCAGTCCTCTGTCTGCAGCCAGTTTCCTGGTGCTAGAAATGGGAGAAAGCCTGAAGACCTCACTGTTCCACATGATGTTCATCTCATCCCACCTCACACCCCTACCATCTCATTGTCCAAGATAAAGACGTCCACAGTCAAGGGACATGGACATGTAACTGGCCACAGTGGGAGCCACAGCAAAGGTACAAGATGTCAACTTCTGATGACTGTCCTATACCTGGAAATGGGCAGGAAGGGCTGCAGAGAGCTGGAACAGTAATTCCGTCTACTATCCAAACCACTTCCCACCACCACGTGCCCAATTTATGATAGCTAAAGAATGTACATCCCACAAAATCAGTTAAAATCAACCTAAATAAATCTGATACAGTTTGCATTCAAAATCAGCCCATTCTAAAAATTGCTCACATCACCACTTACCTCTAACAGAAAAGGTAATTCAGAGAAGGTATACATTGACTCAAATAATTTAGTGAGGATTCCCATTCAACAACCCAGTCCTTTCTATTTCCTTTCTTTTTGCTATTACTGGTACTACTATTATAATCATTGATACTTTTGCCGGACAGGGTCTCACTATGCAGCCCTAGCTCACCTGGAACTTATTATGTAGTCCAAGATGGCCTCCAAGTGACGGCAATCCTCTTACCTCAGCCTCACAAGAGCCGGGATTACAGAAATATACCACAACGCCCACCTTGGCCCTGTCCATTTCCCATACCAAAAGCAGGTGTGTGCTGTGTGGAAAGAAGGCCAGGTGGGTCAGTCACTAAGAGAAACGTTGGTGCCCAGCAGAACTATGCCTTTAAGTCACACCTCGTTCATTCCATGTCTTTCTGTTAGAAATGTACATATGAAAAGTTAAAATGGCACGTCTGCTTATGGATTCCCTCACTCATGGCTAGAGATAGTTACCAGTTCAAAGCAGGGCAGGGCAGGACAAAGGCATTATAGAAGTCTCAGAAAACAAAACAAAATGTGGAAAGGGTATTAAGAGGGTATAAACAATCCTTGCTTTCTTCAAGTTCTGCATATCCAGCAAAAACAGAACCAAATATCTCTATTACTTCCATTACAAGATAAACCTTTCATTTCTTTCCTCTCATTGTATCAAAGGCTGGATCCTTCATAATGCCCAGGGAAGCGGGAAAGCATTTGTTGCCTGTGAACAAAGTTTTTGTATTCACTTTGCCGTGTTTACTGTTATGAACAGTATCAGAATAAAATGTCTTCATCTAGTTTAGCACTTTCCCCCCCAAGACACCCTTAAGAGCACAGAGGCTGAAATAAAATCGGAGAGTCCCAGAAGCACTCCGAGCTTCGGGCGTAACAAAAGCTCTGCTATGCTGTGTAAAACTAAGCCCTGATCCGCAGATGCAACAATAACACATTTCTGTCTTGTGTTTTTCATCTCGGTGTGTCTGAATTACCCACAAGCTGGAGAAGATCCCCCGCAGCCCTCCCCAACTCCAGAGCCACCCTCTCCTCCCCGCAGAAGGTTGTGTGATGTATCACGGCTGTGTAAACAAGGAGAAATAAGCATTGCTCACTATAAAACACAATCCGCACACTTAGGCCTGCTCCATCCTTCCTTTTGCTTTGTTATTTGCAAAGAAACGTTGTGCTCAAGTGAATATAGATTCAAGTCTAAGATTTCAGTAAATGAACACACTATCATCTATCTGTGAATTACTGCCCATGGTAGACATTTCAAAGCATGGCCTCTTCCAAATACCACTCCTTTGATCTCATATGTTTTTAACAAATTATTTTAAAATGTACCCCAAAGTTTTGATTTCCAAATGACCTTCCCCTCCAAGGGTTCTAGAATTCGCAGAATTGCTGCTGATTTTTTTTTTATCCTAGGAGTCAACAAAAAGAAAGCAGATACCTTCAAAGAATGGAGCTTCTTGTCTAAGGCACGAGCTAGTTCCAACATCATCGCGCACGGTACAGCTGAATCCGTGGCTCCCACGAACACTCTGCTGTTCCATCCGGGGAAATACTTGGAGTCATAGTGGCAGGCAAGGACCAAGTGTCGTTTAGCTTCTGGGTTAAGAGTGCTGATGATATTCGAGAAGGTCCGGTACCCGTAGGGCGTCTTACTCAAGAAGGTGTCGACTTCCACAACCCACTCAGCCTGAAGTCTCTGAATTCGCTGCATGATGTGCTGCTCAAAACAAACGGTTTTCATTGGTTAGCTGTGTCTCCAAAAGCCTATGTGATGCCTTTTTTGATTGTTCTTGGAAACAGAGTCTCACTCTGTAGCCCAGGCTGGACTGAAACTAAGGCTGGCATTGAATTTATGCCCCTGCCTTATCATTCCAAACACTGGAATTACTGGCATACATGCTTTGCATGCTTACTGGTAGTAATAACATTGCTACTAGCTGTTATTTTAGCTAATAGCAATTTCTCATTGAAAGAAGAGGCCTCTCAAATGCAAATCAAAACGACTCTGAGATACCACCTTACACCTGTCAGAATGGCTACGATCAAAAACACCAATGACAACCAATGTTGGAGAGGATGTGGAGCAAAGGGAACACTCCTCCACTGTTGGTGGGAATGTAAACTTGTACAACCACTGTGGAAATCAGTATGGCGGTTTCTCAGAAAATTAGGAATCGAACTACCTCAAGACCCAGCCATCCCACTCTTGGGCATATACCCAAGGGATGCTGATTCATACCATAAAGATACATGCTCAGCTATGTTCATAGCAGCACTATTTGTAATAGCCAGAACCTGGAAATAACCTAGATGCCCATCAACGGAAGAATGGATGAAAAAAATGTGGTACATATACACAATGGAGTACTACTCAGCAGAGAAAAACAATGAAAGCATGAAATTTGCAGGCAAATGGATGGAACTAGAAAAAAAATCATCCTGAGTGAGGTAACCCAAAACCAGAAAGACAGTTATGGTATGTACTCACTCATAGGTGGATTCTAGATATAAAATAAAGAACAATCAGACCACAACCCATAGAACCATAGAGGCTATATATATAGCATGGAGGTCTCTAGGACGACTGTGGCATATAATAAATTTCAGTTTTACTCAATTATTGAAAAAAAATAGCCAAATGAATGGAAACACATGAACTATGAACCAAAGGCTGAGGGGCCCCCAGCTGGATCAGGCCTCTGAATAGGTGAGACAGTTGATTGGCTTGATCAGTTTGGGAAGCAACTAGGCAGTGGGACCAAGTCTGTGCTCATTGCATGAGTTGGCTGTTTGAAACCTGGAGCTTATGCAGGGACACTTGGCTCAGTCTGGGAGGAAGGGACTGGACCTGCCTGGACTGAGTCTACCAGGTTGATCGCAGTCCTCAGGGGAGGATTTGCCCTGGAGGAGGTGGGAATGGGGGGTAGGCTGGGGGTAAGGGGAGGGTGTAGGAGGGGGGAGAATAGGGGAACCCGTGGCTGATATGTAGAACTGAATGGTATTGTAAAATAAAATAAAAACTAAAAAAAAAAAAAAAAAAAAAGAGGCCTATCTCCCTCACTTCTAACCTTTTGCCTAATTACCCATCCCATTCGGTTGTCAATATTTACCAACACTAGCAAGCTGATGTAGAACTTTCTACAGACTTCTCCTTAACTGCACAAACCTCACCACCATACGGGCACATATTTTTGAAAGAAGGAGGGGCATTCTTTTGTAGGAAAAGCAACCTAATTTTACAGAATATTCTATCCTTGCTTTATCCACTTAACAATTTATCATGGTCAGGGGTCAAATCTACAGGTCAGGGGACAAATTCAGCTTGGCACTCCTAAAGACTACTTCCAATATTTGTAAGAAGCTGAGGTAGTCTGTTGAGAAATTAAGCATATCAGATCTATTTGCCTCCACTCGAAGGTCTCAAAGAATTACAAATGGCAGCTCTGTGTGTGTGTGTGTGTGTGTGTGTGTGTGTGTGTGTGTGTGTGTGTGTGTGTGTGTGTGCCGAGTGCACAGAATGTACTCCAAGTCCTACAAATGCTTCCTGTGTAGGGAACACTAGGAGAAGATACTGACACCCACCAGCTGAGGGCTGTAGAGAAAGTTCCCATAGCAACGGACGGCTGGGGATCTGGTCAGGCCCTGCCTAAAGTAAGAGTCAAATCAGCAGCTCGGACCCAAGCTTTCTCTCTGTATCCAAGGTAGGTCCAGACCTGAATCTCTCAGCATCACCTCGGGGCCACTTTGGGCCTTCTGAGCAGTACAGTGACTGAGGCAGGAAGTGGAGATAGGAACAGCATGCCAGGGACTCAAAGTGTCTTCCTTAAGAACCTAAAATGTATGCTATGACAAGTTACGGCTGAGTTCATCACTAGTTCATCTTGCCTTTTCCCCATCCTTATTTTTCCTTGGCCTCATTTCTCTCTTTGTATTTCTTTGTGTTCATCTTTATAAGGTGCCTTATTAAAAAAAAATTTAGCCGGGCGGTGGTGGCGCACGCCTTTAATCCCAGCACTCGGGAAGCAGAGCCAGGCGGATCTCTGTGAGTTCGAGGCCAGCCTGGGCTACCAAGTGAGCTCCAGGAAAGGCGCAAAGCTACACAGAGAAACCCTGTCTCGAAAAACAAAAAACAAAAAAAAAAAAAAAAATTTAATCCTCAAACACAAATTAGCCATTATAAAAACTGGCAACTCGTCCCACAATTAACATCTAGAAAGGAGGGACCTTGAGGTAATGAACAAAAAAACTCACAATAGCTGGAAACAAATGGGAGGGAATTTTTTTCCTCCCAAGGAAATACAGGATTTTCTATTCTGGCCAAGTCTTGTGTGGCCGACAGCCTGCTGATGTGTAACATGACACACAGGCAAAAGGGCTTTGGACAGAGTAGAGCCGGAAGCTTCCAGGGAGAGGGGAACTTAAACAGAGGGGCGGAGGCTCGAGGGCATACCATCGATCTTGAAAAAGCCGAATAAACAGCCGGATCCCTTTGGTCTGTGCAATCGTTGAGTTAGTCTTTAACCTAAACAGCACTGTGCATCCCTCGTCTTCCTCTTCTCCACTGCTCTCCATGCTCTCTGCCCTCCAAGCCATCAAAAGAAACGTCTAAAACCTTCTCACAACCAGCTTTCAGATCGCACTGATTTTGTTATGCCCCACAGTTTCCTATACGATGCTTTGCTCACAGTGGTCTATCATCCGGAATAGGGGCTGGCTGTAGCGGTAAATGTGGGTTAATGTCATGCAAACTACATAAAAATCGCATGATATAGAACATCAGTTGTCTGGCTAGAGAGAGAGAAATCCCTGAGCATCTAAGTTTTTCCAAAGCAGATGAAAATGAGTTATCCCTAGACTTTGTTTGACTCCAGAACATCTGGTGTCCAGATGACAAGCCACTCCATAAAATGGCTTCTTGACACCAATAGTAGCCTGAGAAACAAATTGGGATTTTAAAGCATCCGTTAAAGGTTATCTGTTAGCATTGTTCAGAAGCCTCATCCAGAACCTCATTTCTCCTATCAGTTTCCCCTCCCTTGGCCGCACCACCTAACACCTATATGCATACTAACATGCACAAAAATGATCAGCAAGAGCCCCAGATAGCTGTCCCTTTCTGTATGCAACATAAATATTTTTAGCTATCTTAGTAACTAAGATGAAATTAGGATACCAATACTTGTGATGTTTTCAGCTTTCAAATTAATTTAGTCTCCGAGTGTCCCCCAGAAGTCTCCGAAGGAGGTTCCCCAAACCACTGCTTTTATCGTGATATCCCTAAGGTTTAAACATCAGTGTCTCCCTGACTCCAAGGGATCAAAGGCTGGCCCTCCAAGAGTGATGAGGGGTGAGGGCTGGGCAGTCTATTATCCGGCATTCTGATTCTGGGTGAGCCAATGGGGAAAGTCATTCTAGGTTAACATTAGTAAATGGTCCTAAGTCTAATTTAATTCAACTAAAATTCTAATTTTGAGTATCTGAGGAACTGTGACATCATTAGTAGACCAGGATAGCTTGGAGGAAGTGGATTCCCCAGTACTTGCAATAAGTCTGCAAATGTACAGTTGTCAGGGTTCTGACCCTGACATGGTAGAGATGTAGTTAACTTTTCTCTAGGTTCCTCCTCCCTATGCAGGCTCTGGGGATCCAAACTGAAAATACTCCACACAGGGTCCTTCACATCGGACAGTACACCAGCAACAGGCTATACCTTTCACTGAAGTTCAGTTTTGACTTCCCACACTCACTATGACTCCCTGATTTCTTGAGTTTCTCTCTCTCTCTCTCTCTCTCTCTCTCTCTCTCTCTCTCTCTCTCTCTCTCGGTTTTTTGAGACAGGGTTTCTCTGTGTTGCTTTGGTGCCTGTCCTGGATCTCGCTCTGTAGCCCAGGCTGGCCTCGAAACTCACTGAGATCTGCCTGGCTCTGCCTCCTGAGTGCTGGGATTAAAGGCGTGCGCCACCACCGCCACCACCACCCAGCTGGATATTTACTTTTGAACATTCTTTTTTTTTAATCTTTATTTTGTGTGTGAGTGTGTCTGTGGGTGTGGGTGGGTGTGCATGTGAGGCCAGAGAGGTTGCATTTCCCTAGAGCTGGAGTTATAAGCAGTTGCAAGCCACTCAGTGTGGGTGTTAGGAACCATATTTGGTCCTCTGCAAGAGCAGTATGCTCTCTTAACTGCTGAGTCAGCTCTGCAGCCCCTGAATGTATGCCTTTTAAATCATAACAATACTTGTATATTTATGGCATATATTGCATACAAGACAGAGTTTCAACAACGTTCATTGTGTTTATGGCCTCGCTGAGTCCATAAACAAGGAGCTTGGGTCTCAAGTCTACATATATGTATCTGAGTGTAGACGGTCTTCTGAGTCAATTGCGTGAGAAAATGGGAAAGGTTGGATCAAGTGAGTGTCATAGACATGGGTTGTTTCCTAATGAGGAGCTGAGGACTTTGGAAAACAAGAATTTGGACCTTTTAAGAAAATTCTTGCCAGGCGGTGATGGCGCATCAGGAGGCAGAAGCAGGTAAATCTCTGGGAGTTGGAGGCCAGCCTGGTCTACAGAGTGAGTTCTCAGACAACCAGGACTACACAGAGAAACCCTGTCTCAAAAAAAAAAAAAAAAAAAGCCAAAAAGAAAGGAGGAGAAGAAAGAAAGAAGGAAAATCCTTAGGACATGGGGCCTTAGAAGACTGTGAAGTAAATATGTACACCTCACTCTCCAGTATGCCACCAGCTGATGCTATTGGGGTCACTTGTCATTGATCTAATTTCTCCCAAACCTCCAGTTACAGAAAATCAGGCAGATCTGAGTTCAAATTGCTAGTACACACTTAACTGCAAATAACACATCCTTGGAGAGTGAGGCAGGAGGACTACCTCAAGTTTAAGTCCAGCCTGGGCTACATGGTAGGTTCTAGGCCAGCCTGGATTGCAGATTGATATTGTGTATCAAAAAAGATATATAAATAAAAAGAAAGGAAAGAAGGAAGTGAGGGAGGGAAGGATGGAAGTTGGCCATCATCATCATCATCATCATCATCATCATCATCATCATCCTGCAGTGTTCCTGAATGCTTAAAGAACTGAGTTTGTTAGGGTCTCATTAGAGGAGCTATTCAAACAGGAAGCAGGAGGCTAAAAGGCCAACAAACATGTCTGTCAAGGCTACTGTTGGGAGATGGAAACTATGCCATAGAGAAAGAAGAGCTATGAGCTGGGTCAAGGAAACATGCAGGTCTCTCTAGGCACGGCAGTAGTTGCCAAGGTTTTTGTCTAAGAAGTTGAGAAAGTAGAATATTCAGTAAGAGGCTTTGAGAGGCCAGACTCATTCCTCCCAAGCTGTCCCCTGAATGGGATTAGTTCAAAAAAGCAGACATGGAGAGGAAGGATTTCATGTTGCTCAGGCAGATTGGCACAACACAGAGAAACTCAACGTCTAGCCCAGCTTACAGCTTATTCTACCCTCTGTGGCAGTGTCATCCGAACTGCAGCAGGAACAGCAACAAACCTAGAAATCGGTTTAGTGGGCCACCATGAGCACTTCCTTCAGTTCACAAAACAGAATTTACAATATCCAAGCAAAGCACAAGTAATGACCATGAGCGGTTTGCCAAATACTTCCATTACAGCTAAACATATTGTTATACATCCTTGTCTGTGAAATACACAGTAGGTTTCTACTGTGGGTCAAAGCAAAGGTTTGAGAACTCTAGACAGAAGCTAATCACTGTACATACCCGCCCCCGGGCGGGGGGGGACACAATTTCCCACAAGAAGAAAGGAACTAGCAGCTCAGTGATTCACTCTTGCCTCAGAACTGCCAAGCAAACACTATGAAAAGCTGTTGAAGTTTGGATTCTAGGGTCCACCAAGGTTGCTTGTCAAGCCAGGAGTGTGTTATTGAAGTGACCAAGCGTGGAGGAGTTAGTATCCCATATTATTGCTGCTGTAGCCGAGACAGTGGTTTTCACACACAAACTGATCTTCAATCCATGGGTATCACTCAATCCAGAATAGACACTTACTCTCAGGTGTTCAACTTTCTTGATTACATCTGATATCTAGATGATGTATCCAGATATTACACATCTCCGAACTTTAGCCATATTCTTATCATCCCCCACGGTAAAGCAAAGCATTCATTTAAAGCCTTTGGGCGTATGTGCTGTGTTCTCACCTGACGGGCAGAATAGCTTCCAGGTGACCCTGGATAGCGTTCTATCAGCAATGGTCTCAGGTCATTTTGCCACATTGCAGAAATACTGGTGCCTTCTGCAACTTGCTGAAGAGATGAAGAATTCAAATGTGCCGGTTGGTGGTGGTTCTGCAATTAAATAAAATTATTTAGCCTGAATTGCATGTGTTTAAGACATGACACATCTGCGATCAGTAGCTCTAAAACCTCAAAATAAAAGGAACAAGGTTTATTTCATATGAGGTAAAGGACTCAACTACAAAACTGGCCCCTTGGATCTTCTAGAATTTGGCAAGTTGTTTTAAAAAACAAAATTGACAGTAGGATTTCATTGTGAGAATATTTCACACACTTACAATCTGCGTAACTTAAAATGATTTTTTTTTGGTTAATTTCATTGTAAAACTAAAGTTTAAAAATAACAGTTATGGATTGGTGAGATGACTCGGTGGATAAGCACTTGTCAACAAGCATGGAAACCTGAGTTCTATCTCTGGGACTCACATGGTGGATGGAGAGATCTGACTCAAGCAAGTTGTCTTCTGAGCTACACATACACAATGGTATACACACACACACACACACACACACACACACACACACACCATGGTTTATATATACACACACACCATGATATACATGTACATATACACATAAATAATTGTAATTTTAAAAAAGTTAATAACAGCTATATGTAGTACCAACACCTAGGAGTCAGAAGCATGAAGATCATAAATTCAAGGCTAGCCTAGGCTATACAGACGACCCTTATGTTAAAACACCAACACAACAAAACCAACCATTATGACACTATTATCTGAAGAAAATGTAAAACTTAAGAAGCTGCCTAATTGACTGTGGTCATTTTGCTTTAAGTGTTCTTCAAGAGCTGGGAAGTTTGTTATTTGTTTGGAATTCAAAACAGAAATTGAGGGATAAAAGATTCAACTGGAGACTCTACAGTCACATAAACTCATATGATGCCATGAAAGTAGAAACAAACCCAGGACACAAGGGGAACTAATGAGTGTGTATAGAAGGCAAGGCTGCAGAGCACAGGAGACCGACTATGTCTAAAGCACATTACACACTTGGGTGAAAACGGCCTTATGGAGCCCTACATGACAGACAAGTGTATTCCCTAAGCAAATTTGTTATTGAAGCCTTTAAATCCTTAGCACCCGCAGGATCTAAGTCCTCATGGTAGACCTTAAACAGCACTGGAAGAAGAAGAAGAAGAAGAAGAAAGAAGAAGAAGAAGAAGAAGAAGAAGAAGAAGAAGAAGAAGAAGAAGAGGAGGAGGAGGAGGAGGAGGAGGAGGAGGAGGAGGAGGAGGAAAGAGAAGGAGGAGGAGGAAGGAGGAGGAAGAGGAGGAGGAGGAAGAGAAGGAGGGAGGAGGAAGAGAGGAGGAGGAAGAGGGAGGAGAGGAAGAGGAAGAAGAGGAGGAGGAGGAGGAGGAGGAGGAGGAAGGTGGCTGAAGCTAAAAGATGAAAACAACTGAAACGTGAAGTGAACTCCATCACCATGGCTGTTCCTTAACCATCCAAGAAAAACCTATCTATCTCTCCGGCTGCCTTGCAAGCTCCATGGTGTGCTGCTGGCTCCCACTCATCATGCTTTGGTCATCTAGCATCCAAAGTACCAAGCATCCAGTACCTAGCATCCGGGTACTTTGAGGTCGTATCTCTTAGGGTCGTGGCATCCCAGCAAGGCAATCTGCCCTTCAGACTGTTTCCCTTTCTCTTCACCTTCAAAACTCCTTTAGCCTGAAGGCCATTTCTCAGGGGTTGTATTTCATGTCTGCATTTCCCATAAGTCACAAGCTCTAGGAGGGCTAGATTGTCTCCTAGTAATCTGTCTCTCCCGAGTGTCACAGGGGCGTGGTTCACACGGAGCATCCAGTAACTGCTGGGTAATTTCAAGTCATGGACATATAAACTAAGCATTTTTTTTTAACTATCTTGGCTATAAACACGTTTACATAGTAGAAAAGTAAAATTCACATCTCTGTCTTCATAACTACTAAGCCAGCTGAATGTACATGCAGCTACAGAAGTCCAAAGAGGCATGTGGCTATGTCCCAGTTCCGGTGGTTACCTGTTCAAAGGGACAAGACATGTCCTAGTTCCGTGTTTGTGAGCTTTATTCTCTTTTTAGTTTCTGCTCGATGCTTCCGGCAATTCACAGCTCATTGGCCCGGGGCAGTCACCGTGACAAATGAGAACTCCATGTCAAATTCTGTGTCAGGGTCCAGCAAGATGTGCCCGTGGTTAAAGGTGTTTGCTGCCAAGCCTGACGACCTGAGTCCAATCCCCAGATTCTATATTATAGGAGAGAACTGATTCCAGCAAGTTGTCCTTACACACACAAACACACACACACACACACACACACACACACACACACACACACACACTACATAAATAAATGGATAGACATTCTTATTCACACAACTATTTTATCAGTGGCTCCTTTTCTAGTCATTGTACATTGCTCCACCCCAGAGCCAACCTAGTCACTGTGGCCAGAGTTCTTCACGTCATGTCCACAGTGAAAAGAAATCAACGTTACGTTTAAATGCATGCTTTATAGACGCTTGGAGAAAAAAAAATCTCGAAAGACAAGAAAAACAAGAATAAAATAAACATCCCTCCAGCATCTCTATATTGGTTCCTGTTCACAATGCTGTGGCACAAAACCAAACAAAAGCAATTTAAGAAACGAAGGGTTCCGTTTGCTCAGTCTGACGGCCCTCGATGCAGAGAAAACATGGCGGCTGGCTGGCCCATGGGACAAGCGGGTCACATATCCGCAGTCAGGATGCAGAGGGAGGTGAAGGCTGCTACTTCGCTTGTTTTAATCTTTTCGTCCAGTCTAGGACTCCAGCCTGTGGAATGGTGCCACTCACATTTAGGATGTATCTTCCCACCTTGGCTAACCCAATCTAGGAACTCCTCCACAGACCGGCACGGAGGCTTTGTCTCCTACGTGGATCTACGCTCTGTCAAATTGTTGATCCCCATTTAAGCATCACACCCTCGCACTGCAGAAGAAACTGTGTATGAAAGCTACCTGACAAGTAACTCTTAGTAGCTGATAGTAAGGTCAGCAGACAGACCCGCGGATGCTCCTGCATACGGAGACTTTCAAGTACTCATCGGCTCTTCAACGCAAAAATGGTTGATTTTCTTAAGTGCGCTTCAACAAAGAACTCTATTTTTCCCCGTTTTTTCTGGGACCAGATGCATCTGCAGAATCACAGAAATAACAAACTTCCTAGCTCTTGAAGAACACTTGAAGCAAAACGACCACCTCGATTCACAAAAAGCCGCCTCAGGAAAACCATGCAGCTGGCCCATGCTAAACAGTGCACCTCCGACCTAAGTAGCGATTCTCAACCTTTGGGGCTCGAATGACCCCTTCACTGGGGGGGGGGGAGGGGGGGGGTCCGCCTAAAACCATCAGAAAGCACTTACATTACGGTTCATAACCGTAGCAAAAATTACAGTTATGAAGTAGCAACAAAAATAAATTTTATGTTTGGGGGTCACCACCACACGAGGAACTGTATTAAAGGGTCACAGCATTAGGAAGGTGGAGAACCACTGGACTAAAGGAACCTTACTCTGAGAACTCACTAGCTACAAAAACTTGTTTTGAAACAAGGATAAGTAAGAAGGTGGGAAGTGGGAAGAAAGGGTAGACTCAGAGGACAGAAGCTGAACCCAATGCCATGTTGAAGCCAGGTGTGGAGGTGCACACCTGTGACCCCAGGACTCGCATGCCAGAGACAGGAGAATCACTACAAGTCTGAAGCCAGCCTGATCAACACCGGTGAGTTCCAGGCCTATGGCAGGGCTATACAGTGATAACTCTGCCCCCAACCAAACAACCAAAACCAAACAGCATTAAGCCCAATGGCAAATACAAACTCCGAGCTTATCCTAGGTT
>NC_051081.1:26858787-26882682 GCF_004664715.2 Peromyscus leucopus
GGGTATAAGTTACAGTAAAATATTCAAGTCACTACAGTCTAACTACAGTAAAAATAAAACCAATGGTTATTTAGTTATTTACTCAGTGATTTTATAGTACAACCAAAACACTGTCATCCAGTAGCACAGAAAATAAATGACAGTTCTGGTCACTTGAGGATAGCAGTAGGACCCTTCTTTGGTGAAGCAGAAAAGAAGTCTTTCTACAGCCAGATTCCTGTGCCTCTTAAGCTTTTTGTTGTCTTTTTAAATTGGCATCCATGAGGCTGAGAGAAGGCTCAGTGGTTGAGAACACTGACTGCTCTTCCAGAGGACCCTGGTTCAATTCCCAGCATCCATAGGCAGCTCACAGCTGTCTGTAATTCCAGTGCCAGGGGACCCGACATCCATGCAAAACACCAATGCACATAAAATAAAAATAAATAAATTTAAAAAAATTGGCACCCACAGAATCAAGTTCAGCAACTTATTTCTTTGAGGAGATAAAGGAATATAATATCTTTATCATATGTATATGTTTATATATATATATCACATGCACACACAAATATATACATATACATATATATCCTCTAACATGAATAATACTGGTATCATAAGTAGTACTTATTGTGCATTTTCTATATCTGGCATTTTCTATTATAATATTTCTATTTCTATTAAAAATGCTTTCTGTGCATTATTCCAATTAATCCTTGTGTCAACTTACAGGTTAGAGACATCAGTCCCACCAGTTAACTGTCACTTGGTTGTGTGATACATACCAAGGCACACTAATCACATGTGTCCTGGTTTCTTCAGTCAGTTCTCACAAGAATCCTATGATGTATAAAATTATTACCCCCCATATTGGGGAAAATTAATTCTTCATGAGATTAAAGAGCACCAGGTTTCTAAATAATAAAGCTGAGAGTGGGCTGTATTAAAAATCTCACCCCAAGCCGGGCGGTGGTGGCACACGCCTTTAATCCCAGCACTTGGGAGGCAGAGGCAAGCGGATTCTGTGAGTTGAGGCCAGCCTGGGCTACCAAGTGAGTTCCAGGAAAGGCTCAAAGCTACATAGAGAAACCCTGTCTCAAAAAACAAAACAAAACAAAACAAAAAAAAAAAATCTCACCCCAACTCCTTTTTTCTAATGAGAATATTCTCAGCTGCTTCCATGTGGTGAGAGAGTCCAGATGTCTTTGTTTTGGTCAATCCAGATATGCTGATGTCTGTAATACCTTTGTTCTTTTCCATTGGCTTTTGGCTGTGGCTAGTTGACATCATTTCAAGAACAGAGATTTAAATTAAAACTCAATTCTCTATAGTCTGAGGGAACTTGACGCTAAATCCATTTTTAAGAAATTCATAAGCATTTATACCTTCTCTTCTTCTTGGGAAAACCACAAGACAAGCAGAAACCACTGGGATGTACAAGAATTTTTTTTTTTCCAATTACCTAAATATTGACCTATAAGGAAACAATAGAGAACCGAGATGAAACATGTGTGATTGATTATCTCTCTCTTTAGTTATTAGGTTTTCATAGTCTTCCTCTTGGTCAAATGATCATCTTTTTTACTATGTGCTCTTCTAAATATATATACTATGTTATCAATGTTATTATATATAAAATTAAGTGAAAAATGCATGTAAAGCTAATGAATAATGGAAATAAAGAAGTTATGTGGGTAAACAGAGAAGAATTTTTCTATATAAAAAAGAATGAATGCATTTGACTCAGGGCTGTATGCAATTAATGATATTATTAATTTGGGCCTGGTTAAAAGGCAGTAGGAAACTGCTGAGAAGTTTATCATGTGATATTTTAGGACTATCTGTTAACCAAATCATGACAAAGGGGAAAAAGAAAGTTTGACAATTCAATTAAAAAATTCAATTACTAAACCCTTGAAAATGGCTCATGTCTAATCCCATCAGTAGCAGGTGGGTTTCTGAATTTGGGCCTGGTCTACATAGTGAATTCCAGGGCATCCAGAGCTATGGAGAGAGACCCTGCCTCAAAAACAAACAATTTACTAAGTCTCGTGCTAAGTGATGAATGAATAAAAGTAAGACATGTTTTTCCCTAAGTTCAGGGAGATGTCAGGGCAGACAGGGAACCCAGGAGGATCTGGTCCACAGTAAAGACACAAGGAAATGTGGTAAGTGACCCAAGAGTTGTCTATCAAGGGCATTCAGAATACAGAACCATCACAGCCTGCAAAATCAGAGAGGATGATGGCTGTAACCATCATGCATGTGTTACCAAGAATGTAACAGTTGGAGCCAGTCCAGGAGAGGCTGATTAAAAGTCTATTGGAGTAACCTAGAGTGAGACTGTGGCTAGGGTAACTGCGAAGGAATCAGGTGGGGTGCTTGAGATGATTAACTAGTGTGTCTCCACTGATCAAGGGCCTGCAGCCTCCCCCTCCCCATCAACACTTGACTAACTCTGTGTTGACATGTGGATGGTGCGTACCTTTTTCAGCTGTGTTCTAAGGTCACGGAAAAAAAGACACAAACACAAAGTGAGTTTCCAGTAACCACGTTCTATAAGTGAAACCCAGCTGTTTTTTTGCTTTTTTTGTTTTTGTTTTGTTTTGTTTTTTGTTTTTTTTTTTAATGACAACTTCCTCTGGTAGGTCCTTAGCAAACTGTGTTTTCCTGAATTTAAGATTCTAAATCAAGGAGCTCTGCCCCCCTCAAGTCACAACCATGTTGATTGACCCTCTTAACTAGTATTAGGTAACACGTGTAAATGATTATGTCATTAAGGACAAGAGGAGACATTAAATGTGGGAACAGGAAGATTTATAGCCAAAGCCAAAGAAGGGAGCGGTTACAAGCTCCTGTTTTCATTTTTTTTTTTTTAAATTACTGAGAAGTCTTTAACATTCAGATTTTAAGTTTTCTTAGGGATCGTGAACATTCCTCTTGAAAACCATTCTTCATCTCTTAGGACAGGTAGAGAACACATAGGAAAAGGGTGGTCTATGTCCAACAAAGATAAAATTTCAGGTACAAAGTCAGTCTCAGCCCCAAATGACCTGCTGAAAGATTTAACTAGAGAAAGCAATTAAAAAGCAGAACAGCGAGAAGGCAGGTCCATGAAATATTTATACGTCAGGTAGTCGAGTACATATTTTCACATAAACACTTCAACCTCGGCAGAGCAGCAGTTGAACTCTCCGAGAAGGTCACTCCTATGGAAAGGAACTGTTTCTTTAAGGACCACAACAGAAAATGGAAGTCAGGAGTGAGATGAAAACTGGATCCACACTGCCCCAGTGACATTCTGGGAATCTTGCTAGGAGAAGATATCCCCGGCTAGACTAAAACATCTGTTGGGAAGTGGAAAGAAAAAAAGAACACAATTGGGCAAGGGCATGCTTCAAAAGAAGGTACCCTGGAAAGAATCTGCTTTTAATCTTAAAGTAAGAGAATGGCAGAAGATCTTTAAACAGTTACACACACACACACACACACACACACACACATTCTGATCGTATTCACACCCCATCACCTCCTCATTTGAACCTCTTCTTCTTCTGAACTAGGCCCTTTCTTGTCTTTTTTTGTGACCCACTGAGTTTCATTAGGGTTGCTTGCATGATCCTGAGTGATGTGTGGGTAAGGCTTTAAGTACAAAGATGTAACCTGACTAACTTAGATGCTGGTGGATCTTGGCAGTTTCCAGTTCCAGAGCAACGTCAGAAACATACTCCTCCCCCCCGTCGTCCCCCCCCCCGTAGAAAAGGATCATACACATTTTTTATTTTAAAAGTCTCGCTACCTAAGAGATGGGGTGTAGCTAGTAGCACAGCCGGTGGTTTAGCTCATTGGTGACTTTTGTGGGTGTCAGCATGGGGGTTCAGTCTCCACTTCTATCCCTAGGGGAAAAAAAGTCTCACTTCAAACCCAGGACTATGCATCCATTAATATTGTTGATTCTGTATCACAATGGGCGGTCCGCTTAGGTTTATTCTCCCTCCGTTCTCAAAAGCTGCCCCCCTCCCCCGGCCCGCACCCTCCACCCCTAGCTTTCTGCATCCGGACAAAAGCTGGCTTTTGCCCCCTCTAACTTTACTTTGAAGGGATAAAAAAGTCGACGTGGGCAAACCGTGTAGCTTTGGTGACAATGACTGTCAACTGCGCAGACAGTTTCCCTCGCATCAAGTATTTATAATTTAACACACGGGGTCTTCTCCCCTCTGATCTTTATGTGACTGTCACCCAGGTCCCCCCCACACACACACACACACTTACCCTGCATTGATTTCCACGCAGCGCAGGAGGAACCCTGGGTTGCGTGACTGCCGGCTGGAACTTTTGGGAGCGCGGGCCACACGCAAGTGTTTGCAAGGCGATCAAGAGGAAACGCCGGGCACGTGCAAGCAGCGTCTCCAGTTTTACTGTGCCGCAGGTGAAGGGCTCTGGCTGGCCACGTCCGCTCGGTGTGCGGGGTGACGGCGGCCACCGGGGAGGAACGCCGGAGGAAGAACTTTGGAGGAAGAAGAGTGAGACAGCACAGACACGGTCCTCCACTCCGGGACACCGCGTTTCAGGTGATTTCCACCCCCGCTCTCCTCTCTCGCGCCCCCGACCGCCATCGCCTGCCTAGCGGAGAGCAAAGCGGAGTTCGAGTCCAGCGCGTCCCTCCCTCGAGACACTCCGGGACCCGCGCGGCTCCGCGCTCGACGGTCCCCCGCGCGGGAGCCAGGAGGAGAAGAAGGAGGAGGAGGAGGAGGTCGGACTTCCCAGGGGCGCCGAGCCTCCGCGCTGCCCCCCAACCCCGTCCCCTCTCTCCCCTCCCATCCTTCACCCCCTCCCCCGGGGGAGGGGGAGCCAGACCCACCGCGGCGCGCGGCGGCGGCGGCGGGGAAACTACAGCTCCCGGCAGGCCCCGCGCGGGCCGCGCGCCCCCGCCCGCGCGCCCCGGCCCCCCGCCCTTCGGCCTGGAGACGGGACGGGGAGGGAGGGAGGGGCGCGGGCGGGCGGGCGGGAGGAAGGGGCGCGGGCGGGCGGGTGAGCGAGCGAGCGAGCGAGCAAGCAAGCGGCGGGATCGGTGCGAGGTCCGTGCAAGCCTCGCTGCTGGCTCCTGCTCCGGGACGCGGACGCGGACGGACGCCCCGGACTCTGTAAGTAGTCGCCGGAGGGAGCGCGGAGCAGACACCGGAAAAAAAAAAAAAGTTCGCGCCGCCGTCGCCGCCGCCGCTGCCGCCGCTTTGTTCTCCCGACCCGTCGGGCTGAGGTGGCGCGGCCCCTCCCCCACTGCACGCGGCGGCGGCGGCGGCGGCGGCGGCGGCGGCGGCGGCGGCGGCGGGACTCGGACCCGCGCGGGGCTGGCGGCGGCCGCGCCTGGCTGGGCGGGAAGTCGGGGCGGCGCTCGGCGGGCCGGCGGGCGGGCGAGCAGCCGGGGGCGCCGGCGCGGCCAAGTTCCGCGGTCCTCGCCGCCGCCGAGGCCAAGTTGGAGTCGCTCGGCTGCGGTGACCCACCGCGCCCTGCCCCTCGGGGGTGGAGGGCACCCGCCGCTCCCCAGCTCCCCGCAAACTAGTTTCTAGCGGCGCCGTGCCCGGGGAGCCTTCCCCGTTTCTTTGGCTGCACTTTTTCCCCCCTGTGGTCGGTCCCGGGGGGCTGGAAGAGGGACGAGTATCCGGGGGGGTTTGGAGGATGGTGACCCCCCAGTTTCCTGACTGCCTTTTAGGCTTGCGAGTTGCATGCAGCCTCGCTCCAAGGCGTTCTCGCTCCCCGGGGAGTTTTGCCCTAAAGTGAAACACTCGCGAATGTGGAGCAATTTAAAAATGATGATGATGATGATGATGATCATGATCATGATCATAAGCATACACGACACTGCTCGATTGCGTGTCGGATATTTTATTTCACACCATCGAAGTCAGAAGTCTAGGCCGTGCTGTTTGTGAGCACGAATATAAATCCGGCGACAGGCGCGACCTGCAGACTTTTCCGTACACAGATTGATGGCATGGACGTAACTGTCCCTTCAACCACGCCCGTCCCCACAGGAAATAAGACTATCGGTGTCATCTTTGATTAAAGAGGATAAGTTACAACTCGAAGTACTGCTTTGTAGGACAGGGCCTTTAAAACCTGTAAGCACAAATGAAACAAAAACTTTAAAATGTCTTCGTCTGTATCCTGTAGTTAACGCTAGAAAAAAAAAATACTTTTACTTTATAACTCATGTTGCAGTTTTAGCAATTGTGATTTTGTTCGCCTTACGCTTAAACTTTTAATGCCAAGAGGGCCGACAAGCCTACAGATTTGCTTCAAGAAGGCTTCCGTGAAGTTCCCAGACTCAGACCTAAGTAAGATTTGCTCTATATAGGAACACTTTCAACACCACACCACA
Organism: Peromyscus leucopus; assembly: GCF_004664715.2. NCBI lineage: Eukaryota > Metazoa > Chordata > Mammalia > Rodentia > Cricetidae > Peromyscus > Peromyscus leucopus. Next base: position 26,865,146 of record NC_051081.1, read on the forward strand.
CCCCACCCCGCCGCCTCCCCCTCCCCCCAGTTATAATCTGGAGTGAGATAAAACAGCACTTTAGCCATAAAAGTTGTTGCAAGTCTTTGTAAAAGTATTAGTTTAAAATGTCTCACAGGAAAAAAATCACTATAGGTTTTGCTCCATAGGATACTGTTATAAATGATATGGGCCCCGAGAACATGAGTTTGGAGTCCTTTTTGATAAACCAGGGCAGTTCACATTTCAGGAGTGCTAAGATTAAAGGAACTTATTCTTAAATGTGTTTGACAGTTTCATACACACTGATCACACTCACACCCCAGCCCGTCTCTCTTATACCCCCTTCCTACCCCCTTACCAGCCCCGTAAAGTGATGAGCTTTTAATCTTGCACATTTTGTAAGCTTTCTGTTTTATCGAATGACCTGTTTCTGTTTGCATGTTCTCATCTAAGCATTGCTACACAACACCTAAAACTACAATAAGTTAAATTTTAAAAATTGGATGAGTTGGAAACACCCCATACAGTAAAAAGGGGGCGGGGTAGATAGTTATGGAAGTACATTTTTCACAGAAGGGATCTAAGGCATGAGGAAACAGGAACTCTTTAGGCTGAGGATTTCATAGATGTAAGAACTAGTAGCTGGCTGCTCTGCTTCTCTGATCTTTCAGCTTTCACCCTGATATCTGGCTCTGGGTTTTTTTTTTGTTTTTTTTTTTTATTAAAAGACCATCTAAGATTCAAACAACAGGGACCTTTTCTCAAAGTGTTTTCAACAAAATAATAAAGTTGGCACAAAAAAAAAAATTAACCATAGTGGAGTTAATTGCTTGCTTTTAAAAGAAACTTGTTCAGAACTTGGTATATGATAATAATTATATCTAATTTGATTAGACACATAATTGGATTTAATGATCACATCTCTTCTTTGAGTCTCTCGGTTATGTAATTCATACCGAACCTGCCTCCTTGGAGCAGTCATTTTAAAAGGAAAAATTGGGCTATAGGAGATGTTTTACTTTTAATTTAATGTAGCTAAGAAGTTTCCTCCACTTGTGTGGTTACGATGTTCTAGTGGCCGTGTGTGAGAAGTGCTCATTGGCTATTAGCCAATCAGATCTCTTAGGAACTACTGCTGCAGAGATGAAGATCTATCAAGCTTATCATAGCTTCGTGTTGCGTTGCCAGACTGGCGTTCTAAAATCTGGATACACCTCTCAGTGCCTGCGTAGAGGACCTGCCTCGTGTACCCCTTCGGTGTTCTCCCTGACAGTGGAGGGAACAATTTAGTAGAGTGCAGAGCTCTTAGACAGTATTATATTAATCTGAGGGGATAGTCATGTTTCTGAAATATGCAGTCGGATGTAGAGACTGCCACAGAATGTGATCTTTTTTTTTTTTTTTTAATCTACAAAAATGCTTGAGTTTTTGCACAATATATAAGCATTAAGCAAAGTCAGGTGTTTGTTGAGGTAAATACATGGATATTGACTTCAGTGTACTGGTGAGTTATGTCACTGAAAAAGCTCACACGCTTTTGACATGCTAAAACAATACATATCTGCACGAGAGTTGGGATAAAACCTTGCACTTCATTAACATCCCTCACACACAAAGCTAAATTAAACCTGGGCGATTCTTTACTGGTAGGAGTCAGGTAAATATGCTATTACAAAGGAAGAGCATTTCTTCCTCTTTGCTTTAACATTTGCTGGGTGCACAGTGAATGCTGGCTAGCTATCTTAATCACGAGAGCTTCCCTTTGAAGGGTTTGATTTGGCCTGTTTTCTGGAACCCTCTTGTTCCTTTAGAGAGACCTTCCCTGAGACCCCAGCTGACATTGTTTCCCTGGCAGAGACCCTGCTGCATCTCATCGTTTGTCGTTACCCGGTCCCTTAGGCAAATGTGGGTTTGATGTCTGTGAGTGCCACGGAGAGCAGTGGCCATGTCTGTCTCGGTCAGCTACTGCTGTGTAACTTCAGCGTCTCTCAGAACGGTCTGGTGAACCCCAGGTGCTGTGTAAGTGCACAGTGAAGGAAACCCCAGCTTTCAGGGCTTCTAGTGAGAGACGTGGTTAAGGTTGGAACGTACTGTATTGTGATGAATTGACTGGGGTAGGGGAGGAAGGTAGATCAGCTGGTGACATTACCATGAAGTGTGTCACTCAGCCAAGTCCCCTAACCTCGGAGGTCTTTCTTCACCCTGTCTCTAGTGATCAGGCACGCTGGGCTCAAAATTCCTCTCGTAGGCTATCTTTTGATTCCATTCACTGGTGACAGAATTTGTAAGTTCATCTGAATGAGGTCGTGACAGCTCTCCAAAAGAATGTTTGAAGACTGCCAACCAAACTGTTAGAAATTCCTGACAACTCGACAATGCTGTTCTGCTTCAGAGGCTCTCATTGCTATTAGACACAGCATCTAATTAGTACACAGCTCCTAAATAAACAAGATGGACTATTTGTTAACTTATAAGCCCTATTTTCTATTTGAAACAAATAAAAAAAAATACACAGCATGACCAAAGTTCGTATAAATTAGAATTGTTAGATTTCTTACAGATCAGATCAAGATTCCATAAACAAAACAAGGAGAGAAAACAGATGGGGCGAGTGGGTGGAAGCTGTTAAGACAGGTTCTTATATCTGTGTCCATGCTGAAACTTAAAAAAAAAAATCACTTTTATACAAAATTATATATAGTTTACTAGGAGTTCATATCATCCTAGTAAATTAGTCAAGTGTATTATTAGACTGTTGCTGTTAGGTAGTTAATATCGAGCGGTATAATAAAATGTAAACTTAGTAGGAAGATATCTTTTATCTCATTGCTATAAAACTTTGGAATGATTGGCGTACTTACCCTTAGCCACGTGTCCCCAGTAGTTCATGTGCAGGTGTCAATCCTTATGGCCCAGAGGCCGGCTTCCTTTTCCTTGTACTTCTTTGCCGCCATGATGAATAACACCGGTTCTCCCTCTACACGTCCTCCAATATTTGAGGACCACTCACTCTGTTCAGGTTTTATTAAGCGTATGTTTATCGCATGCCATTGTCTTCGCCTGTTACCCAGATGCATGCAATTTTTTTCTTCCCAGACCTAAAAATCTGTTAACTCTAAACATATGGATTATAAAATAAATATAATATTAATGATAGATTGACGAGTATGCAGACTAATACTGATGACTTTGCAGTGTCCAGAGGATTTAGTTTTGCCTTAGTTCTTTGGGTCAGCCCATTACACCAACAGCTTATCTAAAGCCTTGGAAACAGCCCACCCTCAGGATTGGCTTCCACATCAGGATTTCTCCATCCCTGTGTTGAACATTTAACGTTGAATTTATCTCTGTAAAGTTTCGCTTTAATTTTATTCTGTCTGCTCAGCTTTGTTCACCCTGAAGATTATATAAGCAGATGTCTTTGTCTTTACCATCTCACATCTACTGAAAATACAGGGCTAAGAGTGGTTTGGAGACAGTTCCCTAAAGACTTTGTTGACATACAGCGTATTTCCTTTCCACACTGATACCCAGCTCAAACTCACACAGTGTATTTACGAAGATAGTGGGGGGAACGTTTTAAACTCTAGTCTCATGAGGATGTTGGCGTCCTGAGCAAATATTTGGCCTCTGAACTTTTGCTTTCTCAACTCTGGAATGAGTGCTTGTGAGGATTAAGGAGGTAATAGAGGTGTCTAGACCAGTGTCTGTCAGGTGGTAAGAGCTCATCTTCCTCCACTTGAGAATCCAGTGTTTTCCTCTATGAAGTTATCAGTGTGATGGATGGACTTAGCATCGCTCTGTTTGAATCTAGGCTGACATGTAGTCCTTATACTGTTCTCTGGTTGTTCACACATCATTTGAATAACAATCTTCTCAGGTCTGGCTAAGGATTTTTTTTCTTTTTTTAAAAAAAAGTGATTGATTTATTTTTATTTTTTATGCATTGGTGTTTTTGCTTACATGTATGTCTGTGTGTGGGTGTCAGATCACTTAGAGCTGGATTACAGACAGCTGGGAGCGGCCCTGTGGGTGCTGGGAATTAAACCTGAGTCCTCTGGCTCTTAACTGCTGAGCCACCTCTCCAGCCCCTGGCTAAGGGTTTTTTTTTTCTTTTTTTTTTTTTAGGTTTCTTTGGGAATTTCTGCATTGGGCTTACCTGCTTTTCTGTGCTCAGCACCTGAAGCAGCTCTCCCCAGCCCAGTTCCCGGCCGCGTCTCTCACCCTTTCCGGCGGCTCGCTGCATAGCATCCACGGTTAAACGTGCTCACTGCTTTTGCTCTCTGGCATGAGCTGCGTCTTGGCCCAGAGATTTGCACTCACATAAAGTTTTAGTATCTGAGCACTCAAGAGGTGGAGATAGAAAGATTGTAAGTTTGAGACCATCCTGGACTCCACGGTGAGTTTGAAGCTGTCCTGGGCACCATAGTGAGATCCAAAAGAAAAGGCATTTTTTTTTTTTTAAAAAATAAAAGTCATTTAATTCTCTCCCATTCGTGAAGTTCAGGTTTCAGTTCTCTGCTTTGAGCGTGAAGGCTGTGGGGAGAAAATAAGCAAGATACGAGTTGAGCAATTCTTTCTGTGTAATCTCTCACCCGTAGCAGCATCCTCTCTGAACAGGGATTCTCGGTTCCTTGTTGTCTTTAAGAAGGCAGTCACTGTTGTGGTGACAGGACTGGTTAAAAAATAATAATAAAAAAGAGTGAGACGTGGGTTCTGATCCCCACGCTGCTTGTTCATAGCCATGTGATACTGGGCAGATTGCATGATCACTTTGGGCTTCGGTCTTCTCATCAGCAAAATTGCTGTTTCCCTGTTAATTTTAAAAGGTATCGCGAGACACATTAGTGGAACACGATGTCAAGTGCTGTGAAGTATGAGATTGAATTCTAGCCCTTTGCCTAAATGTCAGGATCAGTGCCTGTGTCTCTAGGTTATTTTTAGACTCACTTATTCTGAATTTTCTCATTTGCATTCCTGTATCTGTATGTGTCTTCTGTCATCCACTTTTACTTAGCTCCATAGACTAGTCTCCTTGGAGTCACCGCACACACTTTGGGTACTTCCCGTTCTTGTCGTTGGAACTTCTTATGGCTACAAAGACTTTAGAAGGACTCCCCTCTTGTGAGCCATTTCATTCAGCTGTGAAGGGTCATGGCTTTTTCTTTTCTTTTTTTTTCTTTAATTTTCTAAACTGTGTTTTCTTTAAAACCACGATGCACAATTTACTCTACGTGGTGGTGGTCTTTTTCCTAACGTTGGAAATCCCTTAATGATGAGTTCACTTTCTCCTGTGTTTCGTGCTCTATCAGCTGTCACAGTTCTTTGTTGACTCTGGTTTGTCCCCTTTTGCCCTTTTTTTTGCTTCCTTAGGCTTCTGGAAGGTAATTGTCAACAGAGCAGCCCAGTTGTCCTATTGGACAGAATTTGACTCTGGAGAGGTGGGCGTACTGGGGATGGAATCGAGGGCCTTGTACCTGCTGCTGTATCCTCACTAGAGTGTTCATATATAAAAACACAGAGCTTTCTGGTATTGGGAAATCAATTTGTGTCTTTTATGTGGCTGGGATCGTGAGCATTTTAAGTCTCTGATGTTTGTTTTACTTTTCCTGTTTTATCCCTTCTGGTTTTCTCAGTTTCTTATCGTCATTGAATTGTGTCATTGTGGAATAACAGTGTTTGATCGTCATAAATTTAAAACACAATAAATTATAGCTGGGTGCAGTGGGGTGGATCTTGGTCTCAACTATTCAGGGAGCTGAGACAGAAGGAACTCTAGAACCCAGGAGTTTAAGACTAGTCAGGGCAACATGGTGAGTGAAATCCTATCTCCCCAAAAGAAGATGAATATATTTAGCCCCCATCCCTCCCCAGGGCTCAGGAGTTAGTGGTGAGGGACCGGAGTATTATTTTAAGTGGGAATCCCTCTCTGAAATTATACCTGTAGTTTAAGTAATAATGACTGGTAACAAGTAAAAATGACCACCCATTAGGATGCATTTATGAACTGTAAAAATACCACCAGAGATTATCACTAAAAATACAGGGATTCTTACATTTTAAACGGATGTCAAATGAATATAAAGCATTAAAACCCTTTTAAAATTTTGTTCTAGGTTGACAGCATTTCAGAAGGCACCAGCTTTTCTCTGTGGATCCATTCATTCATCGCGAGAAATATGCTTGTACTATTTTTAAAAGCGTTTTACTTCCCCAGAGGGAAGTTCGCTCCCCAGGATGGAAATGAGTACATATGAGAGGGCGATTTAAGGTGTGACCGTTGGAGGTGTCCTGTCAGTCACTGAGGGAGTAGAGTATCACAAACACAGCTTCGAACCAGGAAGATTTCATCTTGACCAAAGTGACCGTATCTAACTCCAGTTTTCTGACATGAAAAGGCGAAGACAGATAGCTGAAGATGTTTCGTAAATCGTCAGGATTAGCTCTAGTCTTCTGGTGATAGCGGTGATGTGAAGTGAGTTACAGATCTGGGTGCGGCCCTAAAGACACACTTCTTAATGGGACGGATGGTGAGAGCGGGAGGACCTCTTGTGCGTTCGGCTGGCAGTGACGGAGTTCGCCATCAGCGGCATGAGTGGCCCCGCCGAGGAACTCAAGCAGCTTGCCTCTAAATCCAGAAGCACAGTCATTTTTTTTTTTTACTCCTGTTACTTTGAAAACGTCCTCGAACCATTTAAAAGGCATTGACAACTATTTTTATAGCTTAAAGGAAGGCAGATGTCTGCAAATAACTCCCCTCCCTCAGCCCAGAAGTCTGTGTTACCTGCCACTGTTTCTGCTGTGGTGCTTCCAACTCCTTCTCCGTGTTCAAGTCCCAAGACAGGGCTCTCCGCTCGGCTCTCCAATGGCAGCTTCAGCGCCCCGTCACTCACCAACTCCAGAGGCTCCGTGCACACGGTTTCATTTCTACTCCAGATCGGCCTCACGCGAGAGAGCGTTACCATCGAAGCCCAGGAACTGTCTCTGTCCGCGGTCAAAGACCTCGTCTGCTCCATTGTTTACCAGAAGGTACTGTGCAAGCCATTTATTTCAATGGTTTTTTTTTTTCTAATTAATATTGTTTCTCACACGTCTCTATAATGTATGCATGAAACAGTGAGATGACACATTTGGACTCGTCGGTAATTTATATCCTGATTATGAACCTTTTGGGCAATGCACTAATACAAGACTATGAGCCAAGAAGTCTGAAATTTCAGTTAACGGGAACCTGTATCTGAATTTAAAAATACCGCTTAGCCCCAAATAGTGTCATTTTATAGTCAAGGGGTTATACGACATTTCCTTTGATTTCAGGGGGGGAAAAAAAGGTCAGGAGGTAGAGGGCATGAGACATTGAGGTACTTACTAGGGAGGTGGGGCACCGGAACTGCTGAATCCAGTGCCCACCTGCACCTTGGGCTTTCCAGGTGTCCGGTGTTTTGCCCTCTTTTATACCCTTGCCTTCTCTTTCTGAATTTCCTCTATGAGAAATTATCAGCAATCTCTCTAGACTACCATTTAATACAGAAAAGCACACTCTTTCTTCCTCTTAACCAGGTAAATCAGTTTTGAGTATATATGACAGGTTTTGCAAGATGATCATTTACCATATAAGCACCTCTTGTCCTATCCTGTGCCATCTTTTTAATGAATCTTAACTCAGTGGATTAGTACATTTTCTATTTACGAATTATTTATAAGAGTTATATTAGTTGGTTTTGTTTTATTTTTATTTTTATTTTTTTTTTGGTTTTTCGAGACAGGGTTTCTCTGTGTAGCTTTGCGCCTCTCCTGGAACTCACTTGGTAGCCCAGGCTGGCCTCGAACTCACAGAGATCCGCCTGGCTCTGCCTCCGGAGTGCTGGGATTAAAGGCGTGCGCCACCACTGCCCGGCTTGTTTTATTTTTAATGGACAACCACTTGCTTCAAACAAACTTGGAGAGTCTCTGTGTGTAAAAATTTTCTCTTGGGGCTGTGAAAGTGCACAGTTTATAAAATGCTTGCCTCACAAGCGTGAGGACCCAAGTTCAGGTCCCCACACCCACTTAAAAAGCTGGGCTTCTTTACAGTATGCACCTGCAACCACAGCACTAGGGAGGTGGAGACAGACCAGCCATGATAGTGAAATCAGTGAGCTCCAGGTTCAGTGAGAGACCCTGTCTCAAACAGTACGGTGAAGAGCAGATGAGGAGGACACACAAAGCTGCCCCTGGCCTGCAGAAGCACACAGGCATACACATATCCAAGTGTGCACACACAGAGACATGCAGTCGCTCAGTGGGATTGATAACTTTGAATTTCAGCTCTCTGTCTTTTGTTTGACTTTCTCCTGTATTTACATGGTTTGTCACTAGCTTCTAATTTAAAAGTAATTAGCAGTCCAAAAATATTAAAGTTACTGATAATGGCCTATGTATGGGCTTGTGTTTTAGCAGTGACTTATTGGTGTAAATAAGGCCTAAAGTAGGAGTGACTTGAGACCTGCCGAGTTGTTGATTTGTTTCCTTGGGTTTTTATTTACTGTGATGTATTGGGGTATAGTCGCCCAGGCTGGTCTTTGGACTCTTGGGTTCTCCTGCCTTAGTCCTCCTTAGCTGGGACTACAGACATAGACCACCTTGCCAGAACTACTTTTCAGCATCTTCAGTTTTATTCCCCTTTTGTTACACACCACATAAGTTTTCCACAAATGCTTTTGCAGCTATTTTGTAACTTTTTAAAGTTAAAGGTAATGTTTAAACTTAAGTATAACTTCTTTTGAGAGCATAAGAATTCATAGCCAATGTTTTGGTGAAATCTATTACTCCTTTTTCAACATTTAGAATTTTCACTTTCTGTTATTTATCAACTTTGGGCAAGTGATTTTACTTGTTTGAATAAGTTTCCAGAGCAGTCAAATCCCTGAGTTGGGGCAATTTCCAGTCTCTAATTATAGCTGTGAGATTTGGGTCTTCTTTGCAGGAGACAGAGAAATGAGAACAGAGTCTTGAGTGGTAGATGAGAAATCTGAAGGCACCAGCTTAGATGCTGGGATTTCCTTCAATTTCTTACCCTCTGTCTTGTCTTAGAGAACTTGCTCTCTAGCCATCCATCTAGTTTACTGTGTATGTACAGTTTCAGGTTCTGAAATAATTAGTTGAGCGATACATGAGTCATTATTTTGAACCTCTAAAGAAAAATAACATTTCCTTATGGTTGTAGGTATAGCTTGGTGTTCTTGTGGAACTCCCGACAGTGGAAGTGGGAGGAGGGGGGTGTCTTTGTCTCTCTTGCCTGCTCTTGGGACCCTTTTCCTCCTACAGGGTTGCCATGTCCAGTTGTGATATGAGGGTTTGTGGCGGGGGGGGGGGGGGGTGGTATCTGAGGGGAAGGGGGAGATGGAGAAGGGACTGTGAGGAGTGGAGGGAGGGGAAACTACAGTCGGCATGTAATACATGAGAGAATAATAAAAATTTAAAAAGAAAAAAGGAAAGATGGAATTTAATACTCAAATTTGGGTACCAGATTATCTTTCGAGTTAGTAGAGGTGATAATCCCTCTGTAAATGAATGCTTTAGATTTTTTTTAGTAATAAGACACTTACATTAATAATACTTAGAGCTGCCATTTGTTGGTCTGTCAGATTCTGTTCTCGGTGTCTTTATACATACTGATTTTTCACAGCTTCACTAGGTAGGGTCACCACAGTTATCAAAAAGGAAACGGAAGCACAGAAAACTTAAGTTACTCTCCAAAGCCTGTGACAGTAAGGGTTGAGAGCTTGCATTTTTAACTGTTGTGCCCTGGACAACTGCTGGAATTTTTCCATCATCGATCATCGCTCATTGTGAAATGCCTTCCAGTTAAAGAGCCTGTACAGTCAGTAACCATAGACTCCAGTTGCCTTGAAGCTAGCTGCCCTTGTGTGCACTGCCGCCGCCGCCTGTGTAACAAACTCAAGGAAATGGTTCATTTTGTTCTCCATTACAGCTGGCATTTAAAACTCTGGAAAGGCGGCTGTCATTTGGCATTTTCACTTACAGCTATTTGGGTGGTTTGGTCTCATGGGCATACACTTGCTCTTCTAGTTTCTACTCTTGATAAACTTACTTATGTAGAACCTTCTAAAAATAGGCTGCTAGATAAATTTTAGGAATTAGATGGACATTGTCCCTGACCCTAAAAGTGTACAGTCTAGTGAGGGAGACACGTTCATTAGTACCACATATGGAAAGTAGTGTGGGATGTTGAAGTAAAAACTCCTCTCTAGGCCAATGAACAACGCAGAAAGCTGAAGCCATACAGAAAATAGTATTAGACTTGGAGATCTAGTAACAAAGGAGGAGGAGGAGGTGAGAAAGGTATTCCAGACGGAAGGAATGATAGGGGAAAGGAGTTGGTAAGTGTTGGGGATGATGCCTCAGCAGTTAGGAGAGCATACGGTTCTTCCAAAGGACCCAAGTTTGATTCCCAGCATCCACATCAGGTGGACCACAACCACCGTAACTCCAGCTCTGGGAATCTGATGCCTCTGGCTTCCATGGGCACCCACGTGGCATACACCACACAGGCACATGATTAAGAATAGAATAAATCTTTTTTTTTTTTTTTTTTTTTTTAAGATTTATTTATTTGTTATGTATACAGTATTCTGCCTGCATGTGTCCCTGCAGGCCAGAAGAGGGCGCCAGATCTCATTACAGATGGTTGTGAGCCACCATGTGGGTGCTGGGAATTGAACTCAGGACCTTTGGAAGAGCAGCCAGTGCTCTTAACCGCTGAGCCATCTCTCCAGCCCAAGAATAGAATAAATCTTAATAAAAGAAATATAAGTGCTAACATTTAGTAAGTTCCTACTTGGTGCCAGGAGATTTATATGCATTCATCCACACAGTAGTCTGTAGTACATCTGAAATTTTAATGTCCATGAGATTTATCTGGGAATTCTGAGGAGTGTTATTTTGATTCGGTAGGTTTGTGTGGGTTTGCGTTTCTGTTACGGTGATGTTGGTGGTCCTTTGTTGTAGACCCTGTCTTTCTTACTTTTTTCTCTTACTGTGCTAAGACACCAGAACCGAAACAACTTATAAAATAAAGCATTGATGTAGATGTAACCAACCGTCTTATTAAATAAGAAACACAGAACCAATGTAAAAGAGGAAGCCAAGAGGTCAGAGCTCAGAGATAAAATCTTACCCTTCCTGCGGTGGTCCTACCTCCCCGAAAGAGAGCTATTTCCTGTGTGTCTGTCTTTACATAGTCTTTCTGTTCTGCCTTCTCATTGGTTGTAAACCCAAACACGTGACTGCCTTGTCACTGTCTGTATGTACAGCCCTCCAGGTCTTAAAGGCCTGTGTCTCCAACGCTGGCTGTATCTCTGAACACACAGAGATCTACCTAGCTCTGTCTACCAAGCGCTGGGATTAAAGGCGTGTGCCACCACCGCCGCCACACTCTGTCTATGGCTCTAATAGCTCTGACCCCCGGGCAACTTTATTTATTAACATACAGTTAAAATCACATTTCAATACAAATAAAATACCACCATACATTTAATTTGTGGCTCATGGTGCCAGGTGGTTAGATTCTATGACCATCATAGTGAGGACCAGGGCAGCAGGCATGACCCTGGGGCATCCAACTGTGGTTTCACATATGGATCCATAACCAGGAGGCAGATGGGGCTAGTTAGGAATGGCATGGTTTTTTTGAGACTCCCAGAGCCCACCTCCAGTGACACCTCTTTCAACAAGGCCAGCCCTCCTAAATCCTTCCCAAACAGTTCCACCAACGTGGGACCAAGTGTTCAAACATGAGTCTATGGGAACCATTCTCAATGCAAGCCACCACAGACCCATAGATGTACTGAGTTCCAGGGGTGTGGGTGATCTTCGTTTGCTAAAGGAGGAAACTGAAATTTCAGAAGAGAATAATTGGCTGAAAATCAGAGATCAAACTTAGGTCTGTCTTAACTCCAAGACTTTTACACTTCTCTCTGCACCCTGCTGCCTTTCCTCAGCTACGAAAACATTCAGACGTGATCCTTCCAAGAGTAGAGATTTCACTGAGGTGCTTGTGTAGCAAAGTGAGATGATCACATCTGTCTTGGAGAGCTTAAAAGGGACTGATAAAACGGCTTAGCAGGTAAAGGCTTTTGCTGCCAAGCCAATAACCAGAGTTTCCTCCCAGGAACCCACATGGTGGAAGGAAAATCGACTCCCAGGAGTCATCCTCTGACTTGCAAACACACGCATGCGCATGCATTAAAATATATATATATATATATATATATATATATATATATATATATATATATAAAACTTTAAAGTCATTTTTAAGATGTTAGATGAGTTTAGAAGTGAAGTTGGGGGTCACAGGAAAAGTATGTTGAGTGAAATTTGACATCCTGTTAAACAGAGTGATAGTTAACCTAAGCAAGAGTGAAGGCTGATACTAAGATACAAAATCCAGACAGAAAAGTAATTTGGGAGGAGGGATATAATACAATTTAGTTTCATCAAACTCTAATAAGATAAGGTTCCTGTGTTCTGAAATTTTCTAGGAGGGCTGAAGAAGTACTCCTGCATTTCAGGCTTTTGCGGGGATGCTCGCTGGGACCCTTGTGCTCTGCCCGACTGTAGAGTGTAGTTGTTTCTTCTAGAGAAGCTTCACACCTCTTAGCTCTCTTGTTAATAAAACTAACAAGGTTAGGAAACCTTGAAAAGGTCTCTTAGTTTGGAGGACCTGAGTAGAAACCTCTTAACAGTGAAATAAACCCACAAGGCCACCACTCTATTTAAAATCAGGAAAGAACTTCTAGAATTATTTTTTTCATTTTGGGCATATTTGAAATCTTGAAAATATATATTTAATATTAGTAGTCATAAAATATAGATCCCATCTCAGTTCTACGGTTTTGCTTTCCGGTTATCAATATACTCGGAACAATTAGCCTTAGAATAAAAGTTTAAAATTTCATCTTAGATAAAAGATGTGATTCGTAAATTTGAAAGATCTTACACAGTAGTGATATAAGGCAAAATCTGAGGTTATTTAAAGTGCAAAAGCTATCAAAAAAGAAAAGAATTTCTTTGTTGGGAAGTTGCATTGATAATGTAACAAAGCATACAGTAATACAGACTGCTGTCATGTGTGTGTACATGCAGGCATACATGCATGTGTTACACAGTAAATGACAATTGAATATTTTTAAAAGACAATGATTTTTATATTGCCTTATTTTCTGGCACCTTTATACAGAAATGTGGGATCAAGTGCATATACTTCTGTTTTTCTCCCACACTGTTTCACAAAATACTGTTATATTTCTCTCCCGTGCTATTTCACAAAATACTGTTTATAAAGATTTGTTAATTTGTTTATTCTGTGTGTATGTGTGTGCTTGAGTGTATGTGTGTGCACCATATGCATGCAGTGTGGTTGGAAGCCAGAAGAGGGCATAGATCCCAGAATTGGAATTGCCTGTGGATTTGAGCTGCCTGTTGTTGAAGGTAGGAACTCAGCCTGGGTTCTCTTGGAAGAGCAGCGAGTGCTCTTAACCACAGAGCTATCTTCTTAGCTCCCTAAAGATAAGGTTTTAAAAGAAGATTTGAGGTACACTCACCTGTCATCAACTCCACCACTTTTAAGTTCATGGTTTAATGAGTTTCAATGTTTGCATACAGTTATAACTCCTCTCATTCGAGATATAAATCATTTTTGTCACCCTAGATATTTTCTTGCACCTCTGCAGTGTCTTCCCCCCACTTCCGGCCCCAAGCAACCAACTACTCTGCATTCTTTCACTGTAACCTAACTTTTCTGGGTGTTCAGAAAGATAAATGAGATCATTTCCTATGTAATGTTTTGGTTTTGTTTTCTCTCACATAGACGTGTTTTTAAAATTCTTACCATTATATTTCTAGAGTTCTTTTCATTGCTGAATTAGTCTGTTTTATTAGATATGCTTTAATTCCCTTGTTTGCTAATGTACAGTAGAAGTGTTCGCAATTTTGGTGGTTGTGAATAAAGCTGTTGTCAACCATCCCATATAGTCTCAATTATGACATGTAAATAAATATATGTTGACTTTTGTGTGTGCTTAGAAGTATGATGGCCAGGTAATTTAACGGGCCCGTGTTTGTGATATCTTACCAGGCTGATTTTCAGAGGTAGCAATACACTTTCCCTGCCTACAAATCCCATATCCTTGCCCACACTTGATATCAGCAGCCTTTTCAGTTTCGCCAGTCTGGGTTGCTCTATGGTAATACCTCCTCCTGATTTTAATTTGTATATCCTTGTGGACACATTTGCCGTTCATGTTTTCTTTGGTGAAGTTTGTACATACTGTGTGCTGATTAGTTATTTTGTCAGCTTAACCAAACTAGAGTTACCTGAGAAGCTCAGTTGAGGAATTGTCTTCTTCACATTGGCCCACAGGCACATCTGTGAGGCATTTTCTTGATTAATAATTGAGTGGGAGGGCCCAGCCTGTTCTGGGGAGGTGGGCCTGGGTTGTATAAGAAAGCAAGGTGAGCAGGCTTATGTGGGAGCAACAGCAACTTTCCTCCATGGTTCCCTCTCTGACTTCTCTAATGGGGGACCATGATTTGGATGTGTAAGCCAAATAGCCCCTTTCCCCCCCAAATTACTTTTTGTCAGTGTTTTATCACCACAGCAGGAAGCAAACTAGAATATGTTGTTCATCTTAGTACTGAGTATAAATACTATATATTAGCAACTCCTATTTGCTTATTTATTAGGTACAACGTGATTTGGTTTTTAAACAGTATAGGGTCATTAAATCAAGCTTATAGCAAATCTCTTGCCTCAGATATTTAACATTTTCTTATGCTATGAGCATTTGAAATTTCCTCAGCAGTTTTGAAATACAAGGAACTATTGTCAACTGTGTTCACACACTCATTGCACTGTGCAGTAGATCTCAGATGAAAAAGAATTTAACTTCTGTCCAACTGAGGCTTTGTGCACATTGACTGTCCTCTTTCTCGTCTCCTCCCCTAGTCCCTGGTAGTCTGTTCTCTGCCTCTGAGGTCCACTGTTTAGATTCTGTATGTAAGCAAGAAGAACATGTCGGATTCGCCTCTACGTTTGTCTTATTTCGCCTGCTGTAAAATGTCTCTAGAGTCATCCATGTTGTGGGCACAGTCACACTAATGACCTCATCCTAACTCGGTCATCTACAAAAATCTGTTTCCAGAGGTGACATTCATTCATGGCTGTTGGGGATGGGCATCCTAACGTGGGGAGTTGGCACCTAACAGTCTATTTCAAGTTCATTTTTATGTGAATTGAAGTTAGGGTCAGAGCTCCCTTGTCTATGTGTTGTGTGGACATCGTTTTTCTAGGACTGTTGAAAACGCTGTCCTCTCCACAGTCGATTACTTGGTACCTTTTCTTGTGAATCAGTTGACCATACAAATGTTGGCCATTCCTAAATTGAATACTTTGTCTCTATACCAATTTCAAATTGTTCTGAATTCTTTAGTTTAAAAACAAACAAACAACAGACTTGTTTGCTTCACATTTCCATATAATTTTTAAAACCAGATTTCCAGTTTCTACACTCAGAAAAGGGCCTTTTGGAACTTCGTAGGTGATATTTTCTGTAAGTTTCATGTTTTATTGTTAGTACTCATTTGCAGTTTCTCATGTGTTACATAGAATATAGGCTTTTATGCATTGATGGTATGTCCTGAATTTTGCTAAAAACATTTATTCTATTAACTTTGTTTTGAAAATTCTTTATGATTTTCTGTATAGATTATCTTGTCTTTTGGGAATAAAAACCAGTTTTATATCTTGCTCTCCACGAAATATTTCATTGCTTTTATTTTTCTTCTGCTATTGTATTTCTTTGCTTTGTGGCAGGAATTCCAACATAATTTTGAATAGAAATACACATGCATCCTATTTCTAGTTATAAAAGGAAAACATTTCAGTTCTTCATTCGGTTTGGCATACATCTTTAAAAGTGCCCTTCATCAGGTTAAGAAGTCCCCATCTGTTCCAGTTGGTGGAGACTTTTTCTCCTGAATGAGTTTGCTACATTCCGTGCAGCTATGTGTTTTTCTCTTAGTCTCTTAATGTGGCACATTTTCTTAGCTGAATCTTTGAATGTTAAATAGCCTTGCATTTTTGGAGCAAACCCACCCAGTCACCATGTATTATCTTTTTCAGTTTGTCTAATTTGATTTATTAATATTTGCTTAACTTTTTTCTGCCTTTGTTTGTGAAAGTTTTGCTTTTTTCCATATCTTTAATTTGGCTGTCAGCAGAATGTGGGTTTGAGAAGGGGTACTAGGGATTTGAACCAGGGTTTTTAGGTGCCTCATCTTTTCTCTTTTCTTTGCCTCCCTCCCTTCTTCCCTCCCGCTTTCTCCCTCTCCCTCTCTCCCCCCTCCCCCCTCCCCTCTCCCTCTCGTTCTCGCTCTAGCTCTCGCTCTCGCTCTCTCAGATTTATTTAATGTATACCGTGTTCTGCCTGCATGTATGACTGCAGGCCAGAAGAGGGCACCAGATCTCATTACAGATGGTTGTGAGCCACCATGTGGGTGCTGGGAATTGAACTTGGGTCCTCTGGAAGAGCTGCCAGTGCTCTTGATGGCTGAGCCATCTCTCTTCAGTTTGGGGCATGCAAATACACATATGCTTTACTGTTGAGGTACTGTCCCATCCCTCAGACTAGTGTTGACTTCCCAAGTTGAAAAATGTTCCCTCTTCTATTTGCTAAATAAATTTAAATTAAAAAAGTCAAAATAGCCGGGCGGTGGCGGCGCACGCCTTTAATCCCAGCACTCGGGAGGCAGAGGCAGGCGGATCTCTGTGAGTTCAAGGCCAGCCTGGTCTACAAAGCGAGTTCCAGGAAAGGTGCAAAGCTACACAGAGAAACCCTGTCTCGAAAAACCAAAAAAATAAAATAAAATAAAAATTGATACTATTTGTGTTAATAGACTTGACTAGTGAAACCATTCTAGGCCAAGGATTTTCTTTGTGCTGTTTTGAACTCAGTTTTTACATCAAGTAGACATGAACTATTCAGATTACTTATCTCTTTGGTAAAGTTTGGTGGCCTGGTTAGTTTTTTTTTTTGTCAACTTGTCACAAGCCATTGTTACATGGAAAGGGGTACTTCAGTTGAGAAAATGCCCCCATCAGATTGCCTATAGGTTAGTGTGTGGGACATTTTCTTAATTAATGATTGATGTGGGGAGGGCACCGTCCACTCTGGGCAGTGCTACCCCTGGGCAGGGTCCTGGGTTTTATAAGAAAACAAAGGGAGCAAGCCATGAGGAGCAGGCCATGAGGAGCAGGCCAGTCAGCAGCACCCCTGTGGCCTCTGCATCAGCTCCTGCCTCCATGACCCTGCCTTGACCTCCCTTCATGATGGACTGAGTTTTAATAAACCCTGTCACCCCCCAGTTGCTTTCAGTCATGATGTTTATCCCAACAATAGAAAACAACTGATAACACTTAGTAACTTGAATAGAAAAAGAAATTAGAAATTTTTGTTCCAAAATCATTAGCAAAAGTTACACATTGTATTATG
>NC_051081.1:27223182-27270682 GCF_004664715.2 Peromyscus leucopus
CCTCCAGAGCTGGGGGATGCTAGCAGCCGCCTGTCACCTTTCCTGGCTGCATGTCCCTAGGACAAGAGGGCAGCACACTTTGCTCAGACTTTCTCTTGCTGTTCCCCGACAGGAAGTGCTAAGAGAACAGAGGCCAGCAGCTGTGCCCAAGGCATTGGTATGCCAGCAACCTATTTGAAACCCTTGGGGACATTTTCTAGCCCTGGGCATGAGTTCATGCCAGTTAGGCTTCAATGGCCCCAGGTCTACAAATGGGATGCCCTCCAATACACACTGTGACATGTTTATTTGGGACCTGGAAACCTTTTTTTTTTTTTTTTTTATTCATTTTCACACTAATTCTGTGCTTAGGTTTCCAGGCCAGAAAAGCTTATTCGCAAAACTCAAACAGAGCCCGTGGGGCCATGCTTGATATTCTGACCTGGGTACACATACTCAACTCGCCATAGACGGGATCCAGGTGACCTGCTTATTCTAGAAGCCAGAGAACAAAAGATGCCGCGGGCTTGAGTAGTTGCAGGCTCAGTAGGAGCGGAGCCAGGGGTGAGGCAGAGCTTGCCCGGCTGGAGTCAGCACTGGTTTCAGAGGGGCAGTAAGTCTCAGACACAAAGCGGTGTGTTCTGCCCCGCGTGCGGCTCTCCGGATGCACGGCCGAGTCACAGAAGGAGCCACTGGGGGACCTGGAGAAATGAACTCCAGAAACGATGAGACCTGAAGAGGAGGCACGTAGACTTGGATGCGTCTCTCTGGCTGAGAGACACTCGGAAGCTCAGCTTTGCTCTGGTTACTGAAGACCTCAAAGAGCCTTTGTTTGGGTGGAGCCTTGTGTAGAAGGGTGTTAGACCAGATGCATTTTATGCAGTTCTTTTTTTTTTTTTTCTTTTGAGATAGGGTTTCTCTGTGCAGTTTTGGTGCTTGTCCTGGATCTCACTCTGTAGACCAGGCTGGCCTCGAACTCACAGAGATCCACCTGGCTCTGCCTCCCAAGTGCTGGGATTAAAGGCGTGCACCACTGCTGCCCGGCCTTTATGCAGCTCTTTGTAATTCCAGGATCTGACAGTCTTAGGGCTGAGGAACTGGGCAGCTTGCTTGACATGTATGAGTCTACTGGAGGTGAGAGCTGGTTGGAGACCTAACAGCTCCAGACATACTTATCTGCCTTGACTCAGTGTGTACAGATAGTTGTCATGTCCCCCGCATACCCCCTCCCTGCAGGATCTTTTGAGAGATCTCATGGCTATCCATTTCTGTGAATCTTTGGGTTGGGAGAGTGACCCCAGGCAAGGACATGATGAGAATTCTTGGGAGGGTCTGAGTGTCTCTGGGCAATCATGGGGATGATGGTATTCTAGTTTTCTTTCTGTTGCTATGATACAATACTGACCAAAAGCAACTCTTGGGAGGAAAGGATTTGTTTATCCTACACTTTCTAGTAGACTGTCCTTGAAGGAAGTCAGGGCAGGAACTCAAGTAGGAACTCGTGGAAGAAAGGTGCCTGCTGGCTTGCTTCCAGGCTCATGTTTATCTAGCTTTCTTATAGCCTGGGACTACAAGACTAAGGGATGGTGCTGCCCATGGTGGGCAGGGACCTCCTACATCAGTTAAAAATCAAAACAGTGCTCTACCGACCAGCTCACATGTAGTCTGATCTGGGTACTCCTTCAACTGAGGGTCTCAGGTGAGTCTAGGCTGGGTCAGTTGACTGTTAAAGTAGGCCCAAGTATTAGAAACATGAAGGATGCTGAAGAGGAAGTAGAGACTCGTGGAACAAAAGAACTGGAAGATGATGTGGTTAGGAAAAAAAAAAAAAAAAGGAACAAGGCCAAATGCATTCAGTAGAACAGACTCCCCAATCAACCCAAAGATGGTCAGGCAGTGAAAAGAAAACGGGAGCTTGAGACTGAGAACATGACCTTGTTGCTCTTCACCCACTGCTGGAGGCCATCTCTCACCCTTTAAAAGGGTTCCTATGAGGAGGAGAGAGGGATAAGAAACGTTTAGATAGAAAGGTAGCGAAGAGGAGAAAGACAGAAACACAGGATAGCTTTGGGAGGACCTGGATCAAAACTCAATGGTCCCTTCTGTCTCTTCAAAAGGGCTTTTTATAACAATGCCAAGGGGGTGGGGCACAAGACCTCCCCCTTGCTAGATCAAAGCACACCACACAGCCAAGTGCAGACCCTTCCAAACACCTAGTAACCACACCCATGGTCGAATCATCCTCTTATGCAGCCCTGCTGGGTAAAGCAAGCTCAGGTTCTCAGACCCTGAGTAATTTGGGCCTCCACCTCCCCAATGCAGGTCTGAGGCACATGGTGCATCTTGGTATTTGCACTTTATCCCAGAGGTCAGTCTGAGGAGATTGATTAGGTGGGGGAATCCCTGGAGGGGGACATAAGGTAATATAAGTCCTTGGGACTCTGATTTGATAAAAGCGTCTTTTTTCTCTTACTGAGAACAGACTAAACAAAGATATTTCTTGAAGGTCAAAATGACTTGGTATGCCCCCGCACTCTGCTAACCTGGAGCTGAGCTGGAGAAAACAAGGGCAACCATGGAAGTACATCTCGAGGATGCCAAACTAGAAACTGCAAGCCCCTTGCCTAAGCTGATACCTGCTCCTGCAGGCTTCAGGTAGGCATCTCTGGAACCCTGCCTTTGAGGCCCTGTGGGGAGTCTACAGGCTCGGCAGGTCCACACACAACCAGCAACTGATTTCTACTTTCATTTTGTCCCCCCGCCGAGAGTGGCTCTGGTTCAGAGAGTTTCTGCAGTCTCTGGTTGGCTCCACCCTTGGGGGGCTGCGGGCATCTTGGCCACGGGAGCGAGAGGAGAAAATGCCCCATGACTTGACCAGTTCTGGCTCTGAAGCCAAGAAAATGGAGTCTACATGGGCAAAGGTGCCATTGTACAGTCTATGGAGACCCACTTAATCCTGATGGGGACTGTGGGAGGGATGGGGAATAGTTCTTACTATCATGTACTATCATGTATGTACTGTCATGTATGTACTATCATGTATCAAACCAAGCAGAAGCTACTGGACTGAAGAGGTGGCTTAATGGTTAAAAGCATTCGTTGTTCTCGAAGAGGAACGGGGTGGGGTGGGGTGATTCAATTCCCAGCATTCCCATGGTGGCCCACTGCTGGGGGATATTCGATCACACTGTGAGCCCCAAATTTGCATTGGCATTAATTCAGTAAAATTAACCATGGGTCAGGAGGCTGAGTTAGCAATTAGTTGACAGAAAGTAATCAGAGAGCATCCGAGGGCATCTGGAAGAGATAAAGAGATGCACAGGAAGTAGTACGGAGGGGTTTTGAGTGGCATGGCCTTTTCTATTTTGGTGGAGCGAAAGGCCAGACTTTTTCAGAGACACCAGCAAGGAGAGAATGTTAGCTGGGTGTTACTCAACCTCTCTGAGCTAGCGGGTTTTCACCCCAGCCTTTGAGTCTCGAGTTTTACTTACAAATAGAACGACGGGGATTTAGTTAAAGATAACTTTAGCAGCAGTGACCGAGTCAGTGCCTACGGGAACAGAATGCCCGCCAGGCGGTGTCAGAGAAGCAGGCTGGTAACTGCAGAGCTGCAATTGCTGGCTGAAATAGAGGTAGATGAAGGCGCAGCCACTGTGCCGAAGGAAAAACCCACAACCGTCCACAGCTCCAGTTCCAGAAGATGCAAGGCTTTCTTCTGACCTCCGCGGGCACCAAGCACGCAGGTGGTGCACATACCTACACGCAGGCTAATCACTTATGCACATACAATTAATTAAATAAATGAATAAAACACAAAACACTAGGAGGGAGATATCAACACCTCTTCATGGCAGTCCTGGCCTCTAGTCCTCATGCCGTGTGGCCTCAAAGGGAGTAGTATAGTTCTTAGCTCCCGAGCAGGCCTGGTATGAGCGGGTGGGAAGCCCCTATCCCACTCCCTGTCTGTATTCTGTGGGCCTCAGCAGTGTTGCCGAGATCTGCTGCAGCTTCTGCGGCCATGAAAGGCCGCAGGGCAGTGAATTTTGAGTCCCAGGTTGTTGCGATGCAGAGGCGCTTTCCTGGGAGAGAATGCGCTTCTCTCCTCCGAGCATAACGGATGTCCCCAAGCAAGATGCGCTCTGCTCTTTCTTGGGAGAGGATAAAGGTTTCCCTTGATCTTTTAAATGAGTTTCCCCAAGCATGAACCGCAGAGAGCATCTCTTTTCAGGCGTCTAAGAGCCTGGTTACTGAATCCTTAGGAATGGCTATCGGAACCTGTAATGAAATCGCCTCTGGGATAGGAAGATTGGGCAAAGGCCTGGGTTACTTAATGCCCTCCTTACTTTCCTTACAGGTTCCTTCACAAGTCTGGGCCTGAGGGCAGTGCATCGTGTTGGCCCAACTGGTTTAAGGCGCTATGAACTCCAAATCGAATGGTGAGGGTCTGGGCAGTGAGAATCATGCAGAGTAGCAATGAGGAAGACAGCTGGAGCTCTCACCTGGGCGGGAGCCAGGACTGTGTCGGCTGCTCGCGTAGGCAGCGGGGGACCACAGACCTGAAATCACAGCTGGACTGGTCAGAGCATGAACATGAAGCTAGCTGCTCTCATTCTTTCCGTGAGTCAACCTAGCAGGCCCGGACCAAGGTCAGAACCAAGGCAAGGCTTTCTTGCTGTCTGAACCTGCCCTGGGGGAGGCGTTGGAATGGAAAGCAAATATGTAGATAATAAATAAGTAAACAAATAGGTAGACAGACAAATAAATAAAGGAAGTCCATCGGATTTAGAACAGTGTCCGGACATTCCAGGCACTAAACACCCTTGTGTTTTATGATCGGCAAAGTCCGTCCCTTTATTCGTAAGGGCCGTATTTCTTAGATTTCCCGGTTCTCAAAAATAATTCTCCTCAACAGTGCCACTTGTGGGGAGGTTAAAGTAATCCTTCAACAGAAATGTCACTTCAAAATTTTGCAATTTGCCTAAGCGGCATCAACACAAAGTTGATACAAATCGCATTAGCTCTCAGTCATTTTTAGAGGCCTTGATTATTCTGGGAGAGAGTCAAACATATTTCGGCACTCATTGCTTACTGGGAAG
The DNA here is from genome assembly GCF_004664715.2 of Peromyscus leucopus. Taxonomy (NCBI): domain Eukaryota; kingdom Metazoa; phylum Chordata; class Mammalia; order Rodentia; family Cricetidae; genus Peromyscus; species Peromyscus leucopus. The sequence goes on from NC_051081.1 coordinate 27,228,258, forward strand.
TTTCTCTGGAGGAAGGCTTTACAGGGAGACAAGAGACGGAGGAGTTTGCAGAGAGAAACCCAGAGCCTCTTTGGGAAGAAGTTAGCTGAGGGGAAGGAGCCATGTTTCAAAGGCGGTAATGAGAAGATTCTTACTTCTTTTAGGACTGTCCATGGTGGATTCCTCCCCCCCTCCCATTTTGTCTTGGTTTCGATTATGTGACATAAACTCAAAGCAGCTTTATTTTTTGTACAATTCGTAAAAGTAACATAGGCTCACCGTATAGACGTTTTCTCTAAATACGATGCATGGCAAGGGACCATCATTGGTTGTCTTTCCAGCGCTGGCTGGCCTCTGGTTTTGGTATGCAGAACTACATCCCTTGTTCTGAGAATACATTCTTATACACAACACACAAACGAGGACAGTGTGTGTGTGTGTGTGTGTGTGTGTGTGTGTGTGTGTGTGTGTGTGTGTGTTGGGGGGGTCCATGTTGCACCTCACTTCTTTGACTGAGCAATCTACCACAGGCCAGTCTTCTCATACCAGCCAGTGCCCAAGCCTATCAGCTTTTCGGTTATTTATTTTTAAATTTTTAAGGTTAGCATGTGAAGTCACGGGTTTCATTATGACATTGTCTACATACATAGCATTATGGTATGCTCCTATTCATGTCCCTCCCTCCATTGCTTTCCCCCACATCCCCTCCTCCCTTGGGGGTCCCTTCCTTAATTGCACCCCCAAATATCCCTCCCCATTTTCATGTCCCATATATTCCACCACCTTCTTACCCTCTGTTCTCCGCTTTTTTCTTTAGACCCCTCCCCCAGTCCCATATCTGTCTCTTTCACACACACACACACACACACACACACACACACACACACACATACACACACACATCTAGATGAGAGAAAACATGGGATATTTATCTTTTGGACTGCGCCTCATTTTGCTTAAAGTAATGATCTCTACTTCCCTCCATTCTTCTGGAAAATGCCATAGTTGCATTTTTTCTTTATGGCTGAATAGCATTTCTGTGTGCACATGCAGTGCATTTGAGCAGGTTGTACGGTAACTTGACCCGTACAACTTGACCAGTGGTGGGTGAGTAAACCTTTGTTTCTCTTCACGTGACCATGTCCCATGGCTGTTCTTCCCACCCATGGATCATACTTACCTTACAATTCATTCTTGGTAAATTCTATCATTTCTCCACACTCTTGCCCAAACTGTGTATTTCAGTTTGCAGTATGAATTTGTGTGTGTGTGTGTGTGTGTGTGTGTGTGTGTGTGTGTGTGTAGAGAAAGAGAAAGATTTTGCTGTTTATTTGGCACTTATTTCATTCCTGATGAAGCTGAATATCTTTTGTTGTTTTGGTTTGGTTTGGTGTTTTAAGACAGGGTTTCTCTGTGTAGCCCTTGGTTGTCCTGGAACTCAATTTGTAGCCCAGGCTAGCCCCAAACTCACAGAGATCCACCTACCTCTGCCTCCTGAGTGCTGGGATTAAAAGTGTGTGCTACCACTGCCCAGCTTGAATATCTTTTAAAAAATACATTTATTGGCCATTTGTAGCTCTGCTGTAGTTTGCCTGGTCATGATCTTTCTCCAGTTTTCTTTTGGAATGCTTATTTTTTGAAAGATTGAATTTCAAGAAAAACCTTCTCCAGATACCTTAAGGAAGAAAGACTTCCACAGGTGACAGAAATCCTGCTGAGGAGGGAAAGGCGCACACTGGCAGACACTGGTCTCCTCCTGCCAGATTCCTCCATCTCCTCCTAGTCCTTGCCCAAGGCTGGAAGGGAAATGAATGAGCCTGGCCATTTCTGGACCTTGTCACTAGGCGGCGCTCCTCTACCCCTCTGGTCTCTGTACTGTGCATACCTGTAATGCTATGCTGGCAGTGGCCACCAAAACGCTTCTTAAAGTGAACCTGACTGGGCAAACGATGCTGCCATGCAGCCTTCTACATCTGAGAGATCCCAGCTGACCCAGCGGGACCTGCAGCTTGTCAGTCTTTGCAGGATTCTTTTCTAACAATAGCTATGGATCTGGCTCTCCGGGTGGCTCTCTCTGGCGCTGGGTGCTCCTGTGGGGGGGTGGGAGGGGGTGCCAGTGCCATCTTTGGCCTCTCCTATGAAGACAGCCTTATTCCTGTCCTGTGAGAAGTCTCTGTGTCCCTGCTCTTGGCTTATTACTCCTAGCCTTCGCTTGGTTTTTTTCTGACGTCTTGGCGTGTATATTCACGGGTCCGTGAATGGGCCGCAGTGTGTCCAGCACCCTTTTCCTGGGAGTCCTCTCATGCCTCAGCATGCTTTCGTGAGCTGAGAGCGCTCCTGTCTCTTCTGCATCTAAATATTTACGTATTTTGTTGTCAACCTCCCCTTTAAGGCAATTGTTCTCAAGCTGTGGGTCGTGACCCCCCTGGGGTCGCCTAGCAGATATTAAATTATAATTCCTGACAGTAGCAAAATCACAGTTATGAAGTAGCAATGAAATAACTTTCTGGTTGGGGGTCACCCCAACATGAGAATCTCTGTTTAAGGGCTGCATCATTAGGAAGGTTGAGAACCACTCAGAGTCTAAGGTGTTGTGTTCTGCCTGAGAGGATGCTTTTGTAAACCTCAGTGTAGGAGGAGTTTCAGGCCTGAAGCACAGGTGGGCGGGCCCTGTTCCAGCTCCACAGGCGTGAGGTGTCCTAAGCTGAAGGGATCATCGATGGATCTTAGTGCGTTGAGATGGCACAGTCACTGATATATCCTAGAATGCCGTCTGATGACACGTAGTAGGCATTCAATAAATATCTCTTAAACGAGCCGGGCGGTGGTGGCACACGCCTTTAATCCCAGCACTCAGGAGGCAGAGGCAGGCAGATCTTTGTGAGTTCGAGGCCAGCCTGGTCTACAGAGCGAGATCCAGGAAAGGCGCAAAGCTACACAGAGAAACCCTGTCTCGGAAAGAAAAAAAAAATATCTCTTAAACGAACTAGGCTTTGCTTGAACATCCCAGTCACACCCACTTCTAGCATCTCTCTGTTTAAGTCATACATATAAAAGGAGGGAAATACAGTAACAACTAACTTGTCTATCAACACTGTAAGAAGTGCTGCAACCCTTGAATACAGTTCTTCATACTGTGGTGATCCCCAAACCATAAAATTATTTTCATTGCTGCTTCACAACTGTAATCTTGCTTCTGTTATGAACTGTAATGTAAATATCTGTGTTTTCCAATGGTCTTAGGTGACCCCTGTGAAAGGGTCATTCCGCCCCCAAAGGGGTCACAACCCCAAAGAGGGTGGTGACTCAGGTTCAGGTTCATAGGAATGGAGTTTCTTTGGGAGTGATGAAAATGTTCTAGAATTTGATTGTGGCGATGGCCATGGATATACTAAAACCCCCTGAATAAGAGCTTTAAATGGGTGAATTGTATGGGATGAGAGGAGTGTCTCGATACAACTATTTTAAATGGACAAATGCACTTGGACGTCCAAATCTGCTTCTATTCATGCATGCAGAATGCCTTTGAGTGGGTAATGCAATGGCTAAGAAGTCCTTCTACCCCGCTTACCTGGGCTCCTGTCTTAACAACTATGGTGCCCGCTACACAGAGGCCTCTCTTTCCCCGAGGATGGGCCCGGCAGTGTGTGGGTTGCATGGATGCCCATGCTGTGCAAGTAAGAAAAAGGAACACTGATGGGCTGGGAGGCTGCTCTCCAAAGCCCCTGTCCCGAAGCCAGGAATAGCAAAGCTTTGCCAGGCTGGGAGTCACTACTTCAGGTTTTTCTGAGGAGTTTGCAGCCAAATTGGCAACAAGATTCCCAAGCTGCCAGGAGAAGCCAAGTCAAGAAGCCACCAGCCACTGTTCTCTGTTACATAAGGAACCGGTGCCCTCTGGGCAAGACAAGAGCCGATTCAGGTACTCGAATGTGTTAGAGAGAATGGAGGAACCTAGAGCCAAGAGCTTGGGATGTGATGAAGAAAAAAAGCTCTGGTTCTGGGGACTCCTGTGAGCCCTGGTCATCCAGCACCAGAGACTGTTTCTCTCTTGTTGCCAGGTATCATTAACTTGGCTTAATATTAGTCCAGCTGAACATGAATAGGATGGGGTGGGGAGCATGTCCGATGTATTTCAAAACTTCACAAAATTATTTTTATGGTTCTCTGATATGGAACTTTTAGGTCACAACTTCTCCCACGAGGCAGCGATAAAGTAGAAAGTTTACAGTGGAATCAGTGACAAGACTATAATAAGGCATGCGATATACTTGGCCCATGAATGCATGCGTGTTGAGTATCCTGACAGTTATATATTAATTACTGCCGACTTTAGCGGAGCCAGGCAGCCTCCGATCTTGCCACTTTGTTCTTCCCGAAGTATGGCCCTCTGTGGCTCAGATTTTTGCGGATACGTTTGCTGACGGCAAAGATTCCAGGGTTTGGCGTGTGGATTCCTGCTCTGCTTGCCTACCCATGTGACCTGGAGTTTGGACCCCTTATTTCTTAGTCTATCCACTGTAACAAGGGATTCGCTCAAGTTAGACATCCTATGGATCCGCCCCACAGGGCGGTCATGATCTAGCAAGTTCTATGATCTATGTGTAAGTTGCTTAGAAAACTGCCCAGTGCCTTGAAAGTGCGAATTCTCCCGTAGAAAATAAAAGGATGGGTAAACAGGTGGGCTGGAATCTGCTAGGGTAGGGTAGGGCCATGCTGCATGGCGATCATGATTGAAAACTAGGGGTGAGGCTGAAAACAAGGCCCCGCGGAACTTCCTCCAAGGAGGGAAATGTGTCGCCGGACAGGACATATTCGAAGAAACCTTCCGAGGTAATAGCGATCCCATTGCACAACTTCCCAATCCCCTCCCCTCTTCAGTGCGCTTTATCTCAGGATGGTGGAGATAGATGCCTGTGTAGAGCCTGGAGATTGTACTGTGTGACAAGCAAACTTATCGGCTATCTGACATCCCAAAGGGATTCTTTTATCGAAAGACGTCTGGGTGTGGGCCGTTTATTACTTAAGGAAACAAAATCCAGGAACCCAGCAATGGGGAGAGCTGAGTCGACCGACCGTCTTCCTCAATCGAGCTTTTGGAGGAAGGGCGATCTTGTCAAGGTAATGCTTCACATACTCGCCTATCTTTGTGGGTATGGCAACAGTAGTGTTTTGAGCCTGGAAGACACAACCTGGCTTCCCACCCCAAGGCAAGGGCTGGGCACTGCATACCGGACTCCAACAAAGCTGTTCCTCTAAAGATACACCACCTGCTCTTGTAGTCCACGACACACATGGCCCACCTACTCACCCGGATCCTGGCTCCTGTGGCCCACCGGTTGGGGTCTGGGGTCACTGGTTACAGATGCTGTGAATGGCTTCGATGTGGCTCTGTGGGTAGCCTCAGCTACTGGGATAGCTAAGCCTGTGTCAGGGTGACAGGCTGTGTGGTGGTCCCTGTAACAGATGGCTTCTCATAGGCTTTCGTGGTCTCACCTGTAAGGAAACAGCATTGCGTTGGTGTCTACAAAGTAGCCTGTAGGACTTAGAGGACCACGAGTCAAATAAATGTTTATTGAACACCACCTGCTTTTAGAGGACGCCTGTACTGGTTGTAGTGGAGGGTGGGACCTAGATAAATAGCCCATACAATTTCAGAGCAATAAGCCAACCAACAACCAAAGATTAAACAGCACACTTGAGCGACAGTCAAAACTGTCATAGCAACATAGAAGAGGCAGAACATGATTGGCTGCCCGATTGCTTTGCCGGGCACCATAAGCAATGGTTTTTACTCCTTCCTTTCGAACCCCCATGTCTCTGTCTCCCTCCTCCCCTTCTCTCACCCTGCCATCTCAACTGCAATTGGCCTATGGATACACAGCTCTTCCGGGGCCTCCACTGTGGCGCACTCTTAGAGAACGCCTTTTGATTTAAGTAGGTTCACGGCCAGTCAACTGACTCCTTCTGGCCCCAGATGTCTTGCCAGTAACTGGGATAATGGAACTAACTAAATGGCAAGGATCCTCTAGGTTCTAAATTAGGGAGATTTTGATTGCCTCGCAGGTTTTTATCCTTTGGCAATTTCTTATGTGTATATACTGACTTTGGGGAGCATTTTCACTTCCCATTATCCTCTCTCATCATCCCCCACCCTGGAACCCCTTTTCTTCCCAACAAGTTCCCTCCTCCTTGATGTCCTATATTTTATTCACTGAGTCACTTGCATGAGTATGAGTAGGAGGTTATTCTTTTAAGATTTTTATTTTTATTTTTTTTTTAAAGATTTATTTATTTTTATTTCATTTGCATTGGTGTTTTGCCTGCATGGATGTCTGTTGTGAGGGTGCTGGATCCCCTGGAACTGGAGTTATAGAGAGTTGTAAGCATGTGGGTGCTGGGAATTGAACCTTCGTCCTTTGGAAGAGCAGTCAGTGTTCTTAACCACTGAGCCATCTCTCCTGCCCCCTTATTTTCAGTCTTGATTTTGTATATATGTGTGTGTCTTTGTATTTGACCACAGTGTCAGTGAAGGTCATAATGGGAGTCAGATCCCTTGGAGATGGAGTTACAGGTGGTTGTGAGTAGCCCTACATGGGTGCTGGGAATCGAACCCAGGTCCTCTGCAAGAGCAGAGAGTGCTTTTAACCCCTGAGCCATCTCTCAAGCCCAAGTGAGAGGTCATTTCCAGGAGCGTGGGGAGCAGATACAAGGCTCCAGTTAGTGCTCCAATTGCTCAGAGAGTCTCAGTGAAGGTTTAGGGAAAGAGAGGCTGCCCCGTGAATGCTGGGGACTATCTTGGAGACCTCGGGCCAGGGCTGTAGAGAGACATGATGGTCTCCCCCATGACCAGCCCCTCAGGTCTAGATCTACTGCCAATGGCTACTGGGCACCCAGTGGAATATTAATGCTTTTATAACTGTGAATCTGGTGTTGTGGGGCTGCTGTTATACTTTACCCTAAATTTGGTGGCTTAAAGTAATAGAGGTTCATTTTCTTACGGCTCTGGAGGCCAAGATTCCAAAATAAGGACTACTGGGCCAGGTTTAAGGCCTCAGCAGCACTGAGCTTCCTCCAATAAGCCCGAAGGTAGATGTGATTCTTGCACCAGCCAAGTTCGTCTGGATTGGCCTGGGCTGTCCCTAAGGTTAGCATCCTGACTTGTTTTCTCTGCTCTGTCTTCTTAAGACCTCCTTTTCTCAGGCTGTGAAGTCATTTTCCTCTACTTTCTTTCTGTGGAGATGTGTGTGATTGTCCACACAGATAATCGACGATAAACATCCAACATCAAGACCCTTAATCATATTAGCAGAAATGCTCACTCTCCATGTAAGGGCACACTTGGGTTCCAGTGATTGAGATTTGAGTATCTTTTTGAGGGGGACTTTTCAGCCCACCATAGCATCCTGGCTCTAGTATTCCTCGTGATTAGGGTTGATGCATTTTAGGCACATGGAAAAGCTGGCCAAGGGGGTCAAAAGATGCCTCTTTCTCCATCCAACGTGCCTTTGATGCTGTATAGAACAGTGCATAGTACAGCATCCCAGGAGAGCAGTGTTAGAACTCCAGCCCTGCAGACCAACATTTGGTGGGTGTTCAGACCCACTGTCCTACACTGGCACCTGCTCCCTTCCATACCCTGACCCTGTCACCTTGCAGGGGAGAATCACATCACTAATTTGGGAGGCCAGGCCAGACGAGAACCAAATCCAGCATCAGGGTTCAATGTAGCCATTCCATCTGCTCTTGTGGGCGGGAAGCAGATTTCTCATTTTCATTGACCCTATTCCTTGCCAACCGTTAGCCATCTTTAAATCAGTCGGAAGACCAGGCCAGAGGATCATTAGCAAGCCATGGATGGCTTCTGGGCTTCAGCTGGCATCTGCACCACCCTGGGGCCAAGCCAAAGCTGCCTGATGTACGACATTTCCCTTACTTTAAAGGACAGCCATTCATAATAAGTCCTAGAGAAGTGTTTAATTTCTCAAGAGGGATCCTCTGCCTTCTGCTGTTGCTAAAAGACTTTGGCGCCTCTTGAGGGAGATGTGGGCCCAGGTTTGCCTTGATCTAGGGAGGAGATGAATAGGACTGCTTGTCAATTTCAATCCAATGATTCATTTCGAGAGACATATAAATAATCAGGCAGTATATATTTTTTTTTTACTTTCAAATAATCAATTCAGCCATAAAGCAGCCAAACAAAGCTTTTACTAGAACATCTTCCCATCATAAACTTATTAGAGTTTGAAAGTCACAATTATCTTTTTCTTCCCCAGCTGTCCAGATTCTAGGCTCTGGACTACCCTAGTCACCTCTGTGTGTGAATATTCATTTTCAAGAGAGCTAGAGATTAAATGTCATGAGGGCAGCCAATGGGTTACTCGACAGGACACAGCTGCTTTCAAATACTCGATCCATTTACTCAAGAGTCATCTCTCTGGTCCTATGCGGGCTGTTTTTGCTCATTCCCTGTCACAGATTAGAGCCATCTTTAACGTGGAGGAAGAGGATGCTGCTCTTGCGGTCCTAACTGCTCCCAGTTCCTTATTGATTATTTCACTCTTGGTTCATTTTGAACACGATACCTAGTCGGACAGTTTCTGCAGACAGTGTCAGATACATGGAAGTTTTGTCTCCTCTCAAAGGTTTTCACAGACATGCCGTAGGCTCTCAGCATGCTGCTTATTTGGGCATGGCCAAGAACAGCTCCCAGGCACCCTCTGAAAAGCGGCAGATGGAGCCCCGGAACTCCCTGCCCGGCAGCCGAGTGGAGTTGAGCAGATCGGGGTTACAGATGCAGCCCCCAGGAGCTGTTCCCAGAGAGGCTGATTCACCAGATCTCAGATGGGCCGTGGAATTTTGATATAAGAACTGTAGCCCAGGCCAGATTGGGCTTCTCGTCCCATCATTTCCAGTCTTGCTTTATTTATGAGTGGGGACAGCCAATGCCTACTTGGCAGGACTGCTGCCGTAATTTGGGCGAAGTGTATAAGTCGCCCATACTGTGTTGGGCACATGTAGGAATCCAATAAATGGTAGGAGTTGACATTTCACATCGAGTTACGTTTCCCCCTCTGCCGCAGACAGCATTGTGCTTTGGTGGCTGGGAAGAGGACGGAAGCCAAGGTGCCCATAGGTCTGAGTGCTGGGGGAAGATTTGGTTCTTGTCATCACTAGCTCATTTTGAGCCTCAGGGCTGCACACCAGGGCAGGAGATCTAAGATCCACTGCCCAGCCACTATACGCTGGCACCTTTGGACGTGGGCATCCCTGATGAAGATTGTCACGGTTTTGGAAGTAGACACAAACATTTCTATTTTTAAGCTAAGGAACAGGCTTCTTAAGAGGTCCAGGAGCGTTCCCATTTACAGGGTTGAAGGGAAGCAGAGGCAAGGTTAGAAGTCAAGGTTAGAAGCCAAACCCATGCTCTCTGTCCACTAAAAGGGAACAAGTAGAAGACAGGCCTTGGTCACTTGAGAATTCCCGAGTGTATCACAAGGTCTTGGTGGCAATCTCTCCGAAGCTTACTGTCAGGAGTGGCAACAGGGTGGCTGTGGTGGGTAAGGGTCATGAGGGTGGGGGATGCCTGGGAGGTGAAACTCATGTAGTGAGCAGCAGCCTGACGACCTCCTTCCAGGGCAGGGCTTAGCAAACAGCCAAGGGGAGGCAGAAGGGTATTTTCCTGGCACTCTTTCTCAGTAGCAGATCTCCTTAGCCTTCTTTGGCCCTGACCCCAGGAATGTGCCTTTCCAGTTTTCTGGTGCATTTCTGCAAATCAACACTTACCTGTTTTTATTTAGCCCAGAGCACAAGGGAGGTTGGTAGCCAAGTAGCAGCTGCCCGCTTAATGGTTGCTAACTGCCTGGGAGAGACAGCCTTTAAATTTCAGGCAATATCTGTCCCCAGCGTGAGCCCTGCAAGGCAAATCAGAGACCTTCCAGGCTTCTAGGGAGATAATTTGCCACTGAAGACGTTGGCTATGCTTTGGCGGGGTCATCCTAACCTAATTTACCTATTAACGCATTCTTTTGGGAGCCCAGTAAGCATGTTATGCAGCATGCTGAGACCTGAGCCGTGGTTGGCCCTGCATCTACCTCTTCTCAGGCTTTGTGCGGTTTCTGAAGGAATTTGATCCCTTAGGAAGAGGAGCAATGAGACCACTCTTTCACGGGTCTCATTGGAATTTTTTTTTTTTTACTTGAATTATTAAGAACTCACCCCATGCAGGCATGCCCTTTTAAAGAGACAGAGCGGGACCCCACACATCCCTTTGATATGGGCACACTGATCACTGAGCTTGGGCCTAGCACACAGGAGGTACTCAGGCAGTGAGCGAGTGGGTGAATGGAGGAACGTATTCTTTGAGATGCTGTCAAATGTGAATGATCTAGAACTGAGGAACAGATATAATACCTGGCGATACGGCACAGAAGCTTGAGGTGGTGTGGCCATGGGGACAAGCGACATCATCAGTAATGGTTGTGCTTTCACGGTGTGGCTTTTGGAGACTTTATAGATTTAAATAGAAGGAGGAGGAGGGCAAGTCCCAGGGCTCACCTGCACCACTTGAAGATGCTACAGAGTCATAGAGATAGGGAGGTAGGTGAGGATAATTCAGCTTGGCCGTGGCTGGTGTAGATACGGGGAGCTTTGGACAGACCTCTGCTGCCTGGGGCTTTGAGACCAAACGGATTCCAAAACTCCAAGGCAGTGTCTCTTACCTATACTTCTCCCTGCGTTCCCCCCACAACTGTTACCTGCTTTAGGGCGATACAGCCCATCAGTCTCCAAGGAACCAGCTACAGTCGCACCCTTGGGGAAATTGCTAAATCCTTCTAAAGCAGGATAAGATACTGGCGCTCTCTGCCCCAGGCTGTTGTAGCTCAGGGCTCTGGCACAGAGGGAGGACTTGGCAGATAGCTGTGATCACCTGATGTTGTGTGGGACCCTTCCCATTTTTCAGGTTCCGTCTGAGAGCTGAAGCCAGAAGGACCTGCACACTAACTACTTTCTATACCAGGAAGTTTGCTCCTGAGCTTCCCACACCTGTGGCCATTCCAGGGTCATCTGCACAGTCACCCGTCTCCCCATTCAGTGAGGGAGAGAACAGTCTCGGGGTTACTTGGCAATGGTAACTCTACACTTGAGATTTCTAAGGTTATCAGTGGCATTAACACATCCCTGGCCAGACCCTCGACGGCTCCAGACCGGGTGAGACAGGAAAGGAAGGTGACCTCACTTCAGAGCAACTCAGGCCCCAGGGCAGTCTAAAGAGAAGCCCAGAGTTCTGAGTGCAAGGGCTGCCGGGTCCCTGGATTGGTATGCTACGAATGGGAGGGAGGGGTAGGGAGTGGATAAGAGTCGACTAGATAAAACAGGACCCAGTTATCTGCACACATCACCTCTTCAGAAATCACCAGACGGACAGCGGGCTCTGTCACGCGCTCTCCTTCCGGTGTCCTCATCAAAGGAAGACAGGGCATACCTCAGATCTGGCTCTTAAGGGATCACCTCACTGTAGGGGATGGGGAGAGCTGAGCTGTGTGCTTGCAACTCAATAAATATGTCATGATCGCTTCAGCAATTCAAATGTCGTAAAAGGCATAGGCGAGGCCGTCACAAGATTAAAGATGGGCAGCTCCCAACGTGTCTGTGGAGGCTCATCAGACTGGGAGTCTGCACGTAGGGTGGCTAGCAGGAGAAAAATCTAGCACGGCGATTTAGGGAGTGGTGTTTGGAGCCAGGCAGTCTGAGTTTGACTCTGAACTTTCCTAATTCCTTGCTGTTTGTCAGCGAAAACCTCACTCGACTTCTCCGAGCTCTGTTTTCTGCAAACTGTGCATGAGGGCTAAGAACAGGGCATCTGGCTCGCAATCCGGGCTGACTAAAAACTACCAAGGAAAGGTCTTGTCACAGTGCCTTGCCCACGGCAAATATTTAAGAAATGCTAGCTCTGGAAATTCTAGAGCCATGTCCGCCCTACGTCCACGAGTAGAACTTGAACCAAACCCATTCACCCGCCTTTGTTTCTGGAACGCCGAATCCTGTGAGAAAGCACCTGCCTGTGTGAGAAATCAAAGCGCCTCCCAAGGCAGCACCATGGAGGGCACCATACTGGATTTAGCACAGGAATTCCTTAGTCTCCGCCGCCGCCATTCCTGTGGAGGGTGGCTCAGGTGAGCCCCTCAGAAGCATGCGTTTTGTCCTGACTCAGATTCTTTGCTTGGTTGCTTGCTATTAGTGAATAAGCCCTATCATTCTCTCTCCTTTCCTTTGCTTTATAGCCAAGCAGAAGGCAGCCCCTTCCCTTTCAGTTGCCAGGAAACGTTTCTAGGCACAAGGTCATTATCATCGTCTAAAGTAACAGTACAATAAAATTCCAGGTCCCAGTCACCCTGAATGAAGATGACGCAGATACAGAGACAGTATCCGATTGTGAAAAGAACAACAACAACAACAAAAAAAAAACCCTTCACTCCTAAGCCACGTCTGTCTGATCGCATTGGTTGAGGTGCCAGGTTCCTGGCATCATTAATGCACCTCCAGGGTCAGCAGGACTTGACTGGGGACGATGTGAATTCCCACACCGTCGCCTAAAACACGACATTACACGTTTATGAACTCAGACAGCTTGGATGAAATACCACGCGAGCACTTGCCTGCTTTGGCAGCTGGATGTTTGGACGATGAATATGTAAGAGCCGATGGGTAGGTTACACCCCTTTGGGGTTTACTTTCTGCAAAAGAAGAGGGAGAGGAATTTATTTCCGGGGCTGGTTTTTAGATCTTTCGGTGCTGATAAGTGGATTATCTCTTTCCAGTTTATCTCTCTTGAGTTCAGGAACATCTGCCGCCCTTGCACTGAGTTGTTGTTGATTGCAATCGGAGAGTCAAGTGGTGTTTTGTTTTCCCGTGGAGCATTTGTTTTTATTAATAATAGAATGGGAGTAATAAAATCTGCATGACTCAGAGTTGCTTAACATTAGCAATTTCTTATTTTGCTCCTGAAGATGTGACATGTAAGCTAACCGGGCAGGCTCTGAGTGTGCAATTACACAAATAGACGGACACAAAACATTGCACACATCCCACTTTCAGGTCCTGGACTGACTGTCTGTGGATGGACGGTTGCCTCTCACTTTCACAGACCCTGTGGGATCCATTTGAATTCCTGGGCATCATGGACACTTGAAAGTAATTGTACAGAGGCCCTCCTTGAAAACAATCATTGGTGGTCACTCGGGGAGAGACGTTAGATGCCAGGCAAGGAGAAAGAGCAGTCTTGTCTAACAAGGACACAATAGAAGCAGAAAAAAGAAAGACGTCAGGCCATCAGAGCTGGATCAGCAATGATCTGGCAGAGAAGTAAGTAGTCATCAAGCCTGGGTGACTGAAATTGCCCCAGAAGGCTATTTCCCGCCGAGTCATCTAATTTCCCAGAGATGCCTGACAGTGGGCTTCGTTCAATAGTTAAATTGAAAGTGCCGATGGAATTCAGATAGTTTCTTCCCCAACCCGTTACAAGTTCATTTGTCTGTTCGGAGCTGTTAAGATCTCAGGGCCATAAGCAGCGTCTCATGTAGTTAATGACTTAATATCTTTAAGGATTTATTTGTGTGTGTGTGTGTGTGTGTGTGTGTGTGTGTGTGTGTGTGTGTGTGTGCGCACATGCAGAGGCTAGATCTCCTGGAGCTGGAGTCCCAGGCATTTATGAGGATTCAGTGTAGGTGCTGGGAACCAAATGCCAGATTTTTGCAAGAGCTTCAAGTACTCTTAACCACTGATCCATCTCTCTAGCCCCATGGGGGGATATCTTTTTGTTTTAGTTTTTTTTTTTTTTTTTTTTTTTTTTTTTGAGACAGGGTTTCTCTGTGTAGCTTTGGAGCCTTTCCTGGAACTCACTCTGTAGCCCAGGCTGGCCTCCCAAGTGCTGGGATTAAAGGCATGCGCCACCACCGCCCGGCTTATGGAGGAATATCTTAATGTTTAGGTCCTGGCTACAATCTCATTGCCCTCACTGGGGGAGGAGTGTCACTTGCTACCATATTTATATGAAAGCATTAATCTCTCAACCCAGGGACATCCTTGGAGAGATTGGTAAGGGGTGGTGTCAAGGGGGGAGTGGAGTGAGCAGGCCAGAATACGACCCAGGAATGTGCCCAACATCCCATTGACACAAGAATTGTGAGGTCTCCGAAAGTGCCTGAGACTAAGAAAAACTGGGTTTCTATTTCTATGTTACTTTTTCATTTTATTTTTATTTTTACAGTCCTGAGGATCAAAACCAGGGACCTTCACATGCCAGGTAAACGCTCTCCCACTGAGCTACCCCCAGCCCTTATTTTAACTTTTAATTAGCTACTATAATCTTCAAGACTATATATATATATATTTTTTACATTGCGAAAATATAAATAATGACATGACCTCTAAAAAGTTACAGGGGTGTAATAAAAAAAATGAAATTAAAAAGTGTTTGGAGCTGGATATGCCCACAAAGATGCAAAACCTTACTCAGACATTACCTGTAAGTTCCATTCAAAGGCAAAAAAAATGAGGCAAACATTCTGGCTGACAGGTGCCTCTTACTTCATCACATTAAAACCATCTGGGGAGCAGAACGGGTCATTTCCAAGTCCTCAGCCATGTCTGGGCCTGCCCTGAGCAGACCCTGGTTGAGGCTGCTTCGGACCTTATGAGGGCCTCCTGGCTGTGGGCCACAAGTTCACACAGAGAGAAGCGGAGGCCTCGCCTCTACCCATTTACTATTCTTCTCACGACTAAAACTGAGGAGTTCTTAGTGTTTCTGTTGAGCATCGGCTCAGCTGTCTGAAACGTGGATCAAAGTACAGAGGGCAGTTGTTAGGGGACCTGCATTGGCCGCACAAAAGTCTGCACTGCCCAAGGATCACCAGGACCGAAACCACACACCCCATCTCTCCCCGACAGCTCCAAGAGCCCCAAGGCAGATTAATTAAAGAAGCACAGTGACCTATAAAAATTAGAAATAAAAATCCAGAGGAAGGTCACACAGGTACCCGAGCCTTCTGAAGAGGGTTCTGACATGATCCGGTTGTACTTGTTGGCCGTGAACTTCTGAATCACAGGGTGTCCTGGGTTACAACCTTATGAGACAGTGCCCTCCCTAACATCCCTTTGAAAGAGGACTCCTAGTCACTGCACAAGCAAGTGAGCTTATTATCTTTGGCCACAACTGTTTTCTGTTAAATGTCACAAGGTAGGATGAGGGGAGATGGAAGTTGAGATTTATAGGGAATAAACTTATTAAACTGATTTTTATTGCAAAAATGAAAAGTGAACAACAACAAAAAACCGTAACCCTCCATGTCCCTCCTTTCCAGGAATAAAGTTTTCCTTTAAAGCCCTGGTGTGATTCCTGTACACCACACTGAGTTGTAAGTTCGGATGCTTAGGCAGGAGTTGCTTGATATATTCCTATGTGGAGGCTGTATTTCTCTCTACTTAACTAGATGCTGACATTGTCTGCTGCGGGATGTCTTTCTGTACACTGTGAATATGTGTTGCTCTGATTAGTTGATAAATAAAGCTGCATTGGCCTACGGCATGGCAGGATAAGGCTAGGTGGTTCAAACTGAAGAGGAAAGGAAGAAGGATGGAGTCGGGGGGAGATGCCAGCCTCCCCCACCCAAGGAACAACAAGATGCCAGCAGACAGATAACACCGAGGCCACCTGGCAACATATAGATTAATAGAAATGGGTTGAGTTTAGTTATAAGAGGTGGCTAACAAGAAACCTGACCCATAGGCCATACAGTTTGTAAGTAATATAAGCCTCTGTGTGTTTACTTGGGACCAAGCAGCTGCGGGACGTGGGTGGGAGAGATTCATGCAACCGCAGGGGCCTGGCAGGATCGGAGAAACTTCCCTCTACAATTGTCATTTGGTCTCTGCTCTGAATTCTGTTATAACTTACACTGTGGTTGATGCCCTTCCATGATCTGATAAGGAAACCATACTTCACTGTATAACTTAGCAGGCTCAGGGAAACAGGGATTGCCCAATTGGAGGAGAGTCCTAAAAGGTCTGTTTTTTCTTTTGTCACAATTCTGATGGATGGAGGAAATAAGGGTTCGGGACCTGGGATGCCTAATGAGGATCAGAAAACCACCTAGTCTGGAAGAGCTATGGTCTAATGAGATATCTCTCTCTCCCCACAGGGAATTTCTCCTTAGGATAATCCCATCACATCCAATCTTGGTGGAGGCCAGGCAGCTTTGAGCTAGAATCTAGTTTTAAATTCTATGGAACTTCCTTAGAGAAAATAGGAGATCTTGAGCAACGAGAGGGTAAGGTGAGCATAGGACATTATTTTGTGCTCCATATCAAAAGAATGAGCAGCTTTCACTGGCCAAACTCAGGGGACATGAAATACAATAACATGATGATGGTTTGTCACGTCTGGTGGATAATAGCATATATTATTTTCAAGAAAAAAAAATGAGTGAGTCCATAGTCCACATTAAAAACAACAGTACAGGGGGCGTGGGGGAAGGGCACTAATGTGGAAGGAACGACACAACAGGAAGAATTATAATTTTGCAGTTACAGTTTGCCCTGTTTCTGTAGCATCCGAATCTGTGATTCAACTAGTCTGCCATTAAAATACCGGGAAACAATTTGCAGCTGTACTGAACTTGCATGTGGTTTTTTCCTTGTCAACGTTTCCTCAACAACAGAGGGGAACGGCTACTTACACAGCATCCACAATGTTGGGTACGGAATGAATCTAGAGACGACACCATGATCTGAGAAGACGTCCACAGGTTATATGCAGACACGGTACCATGGTACACAAGGCCCTAGAACAGCTTGTAGATTTTGGTGCCCTGAGAAGCGCGGACTAATGTCTTATTTGTGAAGCCAGGATGGGGAATCGGTCTTAGAATGGCTGAGTAAGCATTCCTGGAGAATAACTTACTCAAGCTGTTTAAAGTATCACCCTGCTTGCTAATTAATTCCACATATCTTGGCCCTGGAGAAGTATATTATACTAGCCAAACAATCAAATTTGGTATCAGCAACAATTAAAGAAACTGGCAGTATAGCCCTTTGATAGGGCCATTGTACTATGACACCATGGAGAGCTGATGATATAACCTATCCTTTTCCAAATATTTACGTTGAAGGCCTGGAGTGATGGCTCAGTGGTTAAGAGCACACGCTGCTCTTGCAGAGGATCTGAGTTTGGTTCCCAGCACCCACATGATGGCTCACAACCATCTGTAACTCCAGCTTCAGAGTTTCTGATATCCTCTTCTGGCCTCTATGAGTACCAGGCACACATGTAGTTCACATATGTAACATGCAGGCAAAACACTCATATACATAAAATAAAAATAAATAAATACATCTTTAGAAATATGTACTGAAGATGAATCCAATCACTCACGAAAGAAGTTGGCCCCATTTTGGGTCAGTACTGTAGGATACACTAATAGACAACCAGCCTAGACTTCATAGATGCTATTGTTATTCATGATGACAAGATGTGATGTGCTGGGGGAATTAAAAGAGACTGAAAGGACATGACAACTAAGTGCTAGGTATAATAGGATCATATCACAGATCCCCCCCCCCAAAAGGGGATAAATTATTATAAGGATGTGAATCAGAACTCTTTACTAGACAAATGCCATGACAGGCTCCTAATAACTCAGTTAAGAACTAGGCCTCAGTTCCTGCATCTTGAAACTGGACAGACAGTTTCTGAGGAAGCCGTGAACAAAGGGCAATGTCCCTGGCAGTAAGGATGAGGAGAATTGCATGTACTAGGTCTGTGCCAACTTCCCCCCACCCCCAGGTGCCTCAAGGCAATAACCAAATAAAGACAAAGCATGGGACTTGTCCAGACTTGCCCAAGAATGGAAAAGCTATAGCCTTAGCCCATGCCTGCTAGCCCTAACCAATTAGAAACGTACTAATATGATCGCCACTGGCATAAGCCAATCATAGATAAAATGATCTAACTGACCCTGAAACTCCCTTAGCTGTGCTTAAAAGGAGCTTACAAGTCCCTCTGTACATTTTGTATATACAGGTGAACGACCTCACATACATGATGGTATAATAAACGCTCTTGTTGATTGCATCGTGACTGGTGGTCTTTTATGGGACTTCTCGCAGACCCTAACAGTTACATCAATGTTCACTTTCAGATGTGGTACTGTGATAGTTACTCAGGAAAATGTTGGTGCTCCTAGAGACACATGGGACAGTATTTACAGATGAAATGTCAAGGATGTTTGCAGCACTTTCCAGAAAAGTTATCTTTAAATGATAGATATGCAAGTAGGTAAAACAAAAAATGTTAACAATTAAGGATGGGTATTCACTGTGCTACCTTTTAAATTTCCTGTTACGTTATTTTCAAAATAAAGGACTGGATTGGAGAAATAAACAAAAATGGGAGAAGCAGTTCATGGTGGCTCAGGGAGAGCTGGTTGCCTTTCCATTGTGAAACTATGCTACTGGAGTTTTGAGAGGGAGCGGGAGAGTCAGAATTGTTATCTGTAAGACTTCCAGGTGCTAGAGAGTTGACCTGAATAGAGAAGCAATAAATTGAACAAAAATTCATAATAATCTAAAATCAAATTGTGTCTCATTCTTTCCCTCCTGTGCTGCCTCCTATCTGTCTCCCAGAGAGGCGCAAGGAAAAATGTTCTAGGTATGGGGTCCATCTGGCCCACCTGAAGGACTAGTTTTGTTTAAAAAAAAAAACAAAAAAACTTGATAAACCTGATTCAATTTACTCAGAGTTGGACTGGACTTGCAGACCACCATGATGCAGTTAAAATGAGCAGCGGATGCACTATTTCCAAATCTGACTTTTGTAGTGATTTTTCATGCAAATTATTGTTGGTTTTAAATACTTGGCGCTGGTTACTGTTCGAGAAAGGTCAGAGGTACAACAAAAGCCGGTATCAGAGCTTTATTAGGAGGGGTGTGTGTGGGGGGCAACAGAAGAGAGCGTCCAGGCCTGGGAAGAGGCACATGCAGAGAGAGAGAGAGAGAGAGAGAGCGCGCGAGAGAGCAGAAAGAGAGAGGAGGAGTCTGTGTCCGGCTTTTTAAGGATTCCCCACGTGCAGGTGGGCTTACGGAGCTACGCCATGCATGCACAGATTGCATGACGCTGCTCCGTGCATTTGTGCAATCACGCAGTGCCCTGATAATGTAAGAAGTAAGACCCCTTGCTTAGCTACTGAACTGTGCATGTGTGGCCATATAGCTGGAGTGGCGGAATCCTAACAATTATTATCCATTAGTTCACAGTTCTTGTTTTTGGAATGAATGCTTCATATATTTCTGAAATGAGGTGGGCTAGAATATGCAAAACCTAAAAGCAACTGAGAGACTACATTTGATCCTGGTGGTACCTCGGAGGTCTGTCTTCAGGGTGTGACCATTACCTGAGATGATGAAGGACTCTCTCCACCTGGGCAGTGATAAGGACTGAACACCATTAGCGTAACTTCCTTTGTACCCGGACTGCCCAGCGACTTTCCGGACAAGTATTTTCCCTCCTGAATTATCCAGCACGCCACTATGAAAAGAAGAAAAACAAATGTACATAGAAGAAGGTGTAGAAATAACTGCCTGACACCAACACACCTGTCTCTGTCTTTACTCAGACACAGGAAAGGTTAAGGGAAGTTTGCTTCGGCTTGCAGTCGGATCCCCAAGCATGGTGTTTCCGCCCCTGGACTTGGGACCTGGTCTCCAGGTCAAATGTCCTTTTCTTCTTGCTTTTATGACTCGATTTTCTTATTTCCCAGCTTTTCCATTCTTACTCTTTTGTTGTGTATTTCTGGTCTTGTCTTTTTAAAAATTAATTAATTATTTTCAATGAATTAAATTAAAGTTAATTATTTTTAAATTAATTAATTAATTCTTTTTTGATTACTTACTTATTTTTTTTCTTTTTTAGACAGAGTTTTGCTATGTAAATCTCGTGCACTATGCAGAGCAGGTTGGCCTCAAGCTCAGAAATTTGCCTGCCTCTGCCTCCTGAGTGCCGAGATTAAAGGTGTGTGCTACCACACTTAGCCTTTCCTCTTTCCTCTATCCTAGTTTTAAATCCTATGGAACTTCCTTAGAGAGATTCTCTGTTTGTGGAAAATAAGTTAATAGCATCCCGAATTCCTGTTCGTCCCTTCAGACCTCTCTATTTATCCTCCCAATGGGTAGTGATACCTCTTTCTGAAGAGTTTTTCTACTCTCTCAGACAGTGGTCCAAGGAAACCACTCCAGTCCCCCTTCCCTCCTGCTCTTCCTCCTTCCCTCTCTCCCTCTTCCCTCTCTACCTCCCTCTTTCCTTCTTTCTTTCCTTCTTTTGAGACAAGATTTCCCTATGTGTCCCAGGCTAGCCTCAAAGCACATTACTTAAGCCAAGCTGGTCTTGAACTCCTAACCCTCTTGCCTCCTCCTCTATGCCTGGCTTTCTAATGGTTTTCCAAACTCTTGTTGAGTCTCTATTTGTAGGTCTCACTTTGTTGCTCAGGTTGGCTCTGGACTCCTGAACTCAAGCAATTCACCTGTCGCAGCCTCCTGAGGACCTCAGACTATGGCGTGTGCTGAGTCTGAACATTAAGCTTCCCACTAGTTCTTTGAAGTAAAACTTGGTGCCTGATGATTTCTAATTTGACTTTGAGGATATCACAGAATGAATTCAGTCACTTGAAGGAGCAGGATAAAATTATTAACAGTGCATGGTTCTTTGAGGGAAAGGAGGAGGACGGAGAAGAGGAGGAAGAAGCGGAGGAGAAAGAGGAAAAGGGATGGAATCCTCGAAGGTTGAAAATTGTTCCTTGATTTCTCGGATTTTTACCAGGTTTTACACCCTGATGTATAGGGACTGGCATGTCCACCTGTTAGGCACGAGGCCCACCCCCAGGTCCTAAATAGCACCTTGACAATGTCATTACCTTGCTCTGGAGTCTACCATGGCTCCTCTGGGTTTCTGTAATTTATGGCATATGAATAAAAAGCACAAGGATTTGTTCCCATCAACACAGATCCTTCCCTCCAGGGGTGAGGCTGCCATTTCCTGCCCTCCTCACTCCACAGTGACTCAACAACTTTCAACACTCCAATTCCCGATGGCCACAGAGAACGTGATAATAGCACTTGACATGTAAAACACTTAATGGCTTTAAAATCATCTCACACATGTCTCACTACATCTTCCCAGCAAACTTCAGAGCTGGGGGGAGGGGAGGAAGGATGTAACTCCCTGTGCCTTAGAAACAGGCTGTGCCAATGAGTCACTCAAGATTTTGTAACTAGTGCCTTGTGATGGGGATTTGAACGCAGGCAGGTCTCACGGATCTCAAACCCTGAGTCTGTCCCTTAGTTTGGGGTATTTCTTAGGGTTCAGGAGTACAGACATCCACCCCCTCTAATTCCTCGTCACTTCCTGTAGCCTTTACTGCCCCACCATGGGTCGGGCTAGCCTCTGTTTGCTGACTCACCCACCTCACCACCCCATTCACATGGCTCACATTGGGCTGCTGCCTTCTCTGGGTCCCTTTATTACCCCTGCCCTTCCTCACAGGGAGCCCGACGCCATCTTGCTTCCGCCACCATCTTGGACTTTTGTTCTCATAACATACTTGGTGATTTACTGTCTTCTACTATCTCTAAAGATTTCTGGAATTAATTTTGTTTCTTAGACCACTGAAAAAATGAAAAACAAATTTAAAAATTACTGTTATGTGTATAGATAGGTGTTTTGCCTGCATGCATGTATGTGTACCATGTGCAGGCCTGGTGCCCACAGGGGCCAGAAGAGGGCATCAGGATACCTAAGAACTTCCTGTCTCCCTCTCCCTCCCTCCCTCCATCTCTCTGTCTCTGTCTGTCTGTCTGTCTCTCTCACTTTCTTTTCTTTCTTTCCTAAATCGAAGTTAATTAGCTGAGCAGGGACTCATATTTCATGAGCCTTCCTGATCCCCTTTGCATGGATTAGCCAATCATGTCTTTGTGAAGTTGAGCTCCATCAGCTGGATGAGATGCAGTCACGATCCATGTCAGGGATAAAATTAATGGAGCCACGTTGGCCCTGGTGTGTAGCTAGCCCGATTTGGCTTCTGGCACATCCTTCTTACAATAAGAACTGAATTTGCGTTCATTCATGGCACTGATGTTATTTCTATTTTTATTTTTTTTTAATTTTTTGGTTTTCAGAGATAGGATTTCTCTGTGTAATTTTGTTGCCTGTCCTGGATCTCTCTCTGTAGACCAGGCTGGCCTCAAACTCACAGAGATCCTTCTGGCTCTGCCTCCTGAGTGCTGGGATTAAAGGTGTGTGCCACCACCACCTGGCTACTGATGTTATTACTAATACCAGCCAAGCCTGATGACCAGAGAAAGAACCCAGAACCCATGTAGGAAAAAAAACTGCACGAAGTGGTGTGCATTTGTAGTAAGGACTTCTATTGAGAGATGAGAGGCAAAGACTATGGAGTCACCTTCAGGCCTTCAGAGTAGCTCATGGGCATGAATTATGCAGGATGTCAGAAACAAGAGAGACCCCCGCCTCAATAAAGTGGAAGGACAGAACTCCTCCAAATTATCTTCTGGGCTCCACCCACAGGACAGGCCATGTGTGTGCCTCCCCATAAATGAATGAATGAATGAATGAATGATTTAATTAATTAACTAATGAATGGTCAGTTTGAGATGAGCCTGAGCCCAGATATGATGCCTCAGTGTGATCAATATCCCTTTGTCTTGAAAGACTAAACTAAGTCCCTCATGAGAACACAGCTATTCACGATATGGTAGATGAGTATTAAATCCCTGAATTCAAGTTAGCTGGAATGTTTGAGCCCAAGTCTGTTCTTGCCCACCTGCTGTTCTGACAGTGGGAGGCGACTCTCCAGGGGAGGGACTGAGGTCCCCCAGAGTACTCTCCCTTGGTGGTACATCTCAAATCTTGCTTCCTGAAAAACAGATTCTCTTTGTGCAAAACAAAGCTAACAACATCCTGAATTCCTGTTTGTCCCTTCAGACCTCTCTATTCATCCTCCCAATGGGTAGTGAGTGATACCTCTTTCTGAAGAGTTTTTCTTCTCTCTCAGACATGGGTCCAAAGAAACCATAATGACTTCGGGTTGCTCCAAAACAAGCAGTGAGTCTTGTTTTTGCCTCATCTGTATTTTTTTTTTTTTTCACTGACTTCTTACATCCCACTTGGCACACGGGGCTTGTTCCCTGTTCCCCAGAACATCCTTCTCATTTTTCCCTTCAGGCATGTGTCCATTCTTCATAAAGCCTTTTCTGGTCAGGACTCTTGCAGAGTATATGTACACAACCCTCATTCCGTACACTGAGCGGTACTGGGCCCTTCTAGTTCTTGTGGAAATGTGTGACCTGAGGCTCTGGGCTAGAAGTCAGGGACAGGGAGGTACTCTACTTTCTTCGTTGAAGCTGTGACTGAGTTCAAAGCACGCCATGCCTCTTGTCGTCCTCCCCCAATTCCAAAGTGACAGCTGGACAAGCTGTACCACCTGTCACCCTCTTCTGTCTCCAGTCCATCACCATAGCTCTGATAAGTCCGCTCCCCCCAAACTCTTGGTCCTCCCTACCCATTTCCTTGCTCAGCACAGGTAGGAAAAAAAAATGTGCTATACAGGATCAGGAACTTTCTTTTCTTTGCCATGGTCATGAAAGAATACAATTCCTCCTCCCCCTCCTCCTCCTCCTCCTCTCCTCCTCCTTCCCCTCCTCCCCAGGGGGAAGAACGCTCAGCTTAATATCTGCTTCCACAATGCGTGTCTGTTACCTGTATTTTCATTCTTCCTTATCCCCTAATATTTAGCCCTTTTTTAAATTCTCTTTTCTACATGTAATGTTGTACCCTCACATCCATATGTTATTGGCTAGATTCAGAACATGGTTTTTAATTTTTTGGTGGTGGATCCATACATAAAAATACACTCACCAGTGAAATCATAGCATCTGTAGAATCTGATGTGATGTGCCACAGCGGCCATTCCAAATGACTATTCTAACTGTACGCATGTTGACAGAATTAGAAAGTTCTGGGGGTCTGGTTAATTACGATGTGTGATTTTTTTGTTTTCGTTTGCAATTTTTTTAAATAATAAAAATTTAAAGTAAAAAAATGGTGGGGGAATATGTTAGTCAAGTTTTGTAAGGGTGCTATGAAAGGAGACACAGGGTCATGCGTGACTTTCTGGGACAATTTTGCAAATGGAATGCAGGAGGCTCAACTAGATTTGTACATTTTTGCTTGCTAATTACCGCAATCCTGCACCAGAGGCTCCCCACAGCACATTGATCACTGTTTGTTGAGTAGGTCACAGCCACCCACCTGTGAACCGCGGCGCCACACACGCTGGAGTAAGACGCGTAGACCCCAGTACCGTAAACGTGGTATTTGGGGTCCTGGCATCCTGCTGGACATTTCACCAGGAACTCAGGATTGATGATCTTTCCAGCTTTGACATCACAGTTGATCTGAGGCACAGCTGGGAATACAAAATGAGGTCAAAATTACTCCCCTGCGGTGCCAGTTTATATATGAGGTGAAACTGTTAGGTCATAAGTATTCATTTACTTAATCTCTAAAAGTCTAATCTGAATTGACCCTGGATCCATTCCTTCCTTATAATGAGGGTAAAGACATAGCAAAAATGTTCCTCAGACCAACAGAATGATGACATCCATTGCCTTTAACATGCTAAAACAAACAAACAAACAAACAAACACCCACAAAAGTAAAGGCCGACTCCTGTTCTTGTTTGGACAACTAATGAATTGAAAATAATTCTGAGAAAAGAACCACCTCCCTCCATCAAAATGTGATCTGGAATCAACGGAAGGAGGAAACTACTGGTTTTCCAGATGCTCTGTGATTTTTTTTCCCAGGAACAGGAAAACTCTTAGAGGAGGCAGGAAAGACGTTCCGGGAAAGACAGACAAGAGGAGCTTGGGTTGTAGAGCCAAAGATAACTGAGGTAAGGTGGCTTGGGTGGCAAAAGGGGGGAGAAGTGGCTAGATGGGACCAGCCAGGCTCAGGGGGATGGAGCTGTTGTGTTCTGTGCCGGATGTGGGGAGACATGTCAAGTCCTTGGACAGCGGAAGTTATATTCAAAGTGACCTTTTTGCTTGGGTCCTAGAGGATTTCTTTGGCCTAGATGTTAGATGATGGGTTGCTATAGGACCCATCTTTTGCCTCTGAAGTTGAAAAGCTGGGTCCTCCCCACTGAGCATCCAGGGGAGTGTATCCATTCCCGTCTCCGGCCTCTTCCTCTTTGTCACAGCTACAGGAAGGCCTCCGGGATGGGAAAGCTTGCCTGAGGATGAGGTACAAAACATGTTTTGCTGACAGTGTCGGAAAAGGGGTTGGATGCTTCTTCTCTGCAAAGATTTTTTTTTTTGTCCTCCAAAAAGAAAGGTTCTCTCAAGTCACAGCTTCGTAAACGGTGGGTTGCACAGCTCTGCGAGTTCAAGGACAGCCTGGTCTGCACAGTGAGATCTTTTCTCAAAAAAACCAAGAGAGAAAGAACATGAAGTTGGGCGGCAGTGGAGAAAGAATATGGCAAAGTTTATTTTATTTATGGGTGACTGCATGAGTACTCACGCCTGTGTGTGTGTGTATATATGTGTATATGTGTTTTCATATGTCTGAGGAGGTCAGAAGAGGGTAACTCCCCTGCAGTTGGAGTTACAGGTGACTGTGAGCCACTCAGTGTGGGTGCTGGGACCCAAACTCAGGTCCACGTGATTGAGAAGTAAAGGCTCTTAATTGCCAAACCATTGTCCACGTCACTGTACTTCATGTTTACATGTAGCTCTCAGTATGGATAATTACAAAATTCAAACGTTGACCAACTCTGCAAAGTGTTGAAGATTCTCTATAGTATCAAATATTTAGATAAGATTTAATTTCTTTCTTTTTTGGGGGGTGGGTGGGTGGGGTTTTGAGACAGGTTTTCTCTGTGTAGTTTTGGTGCCTGTCCTGGAACTCGATCTGTAGACCAGGCTGGCCTCAAACTCACAGAGATCCACTGGCCTCTGCCTCCCAAGTGCTGGAATTAAAGGCTTGCGCCACCACTGCCCGGCAAAATTTAATTTCTTTAAATGTAAAAATAAACAAGCATGTCCATCTCACTAACATGCAAATTTGCTTCTGTTGTTAATAAATGGTAAAGTGATGTGAATCCCAAAGAATTGCTCTAAAATAATTTTGTGGTTATTAGTAAGTATATTATTTATATGTCTTTTTCTGTACACCTGTATACCCAGGAGACATGAAATTTCTGACCCCAAATGAGGTTGTGAGTGGGACTTTAAGAAGCTTGCCCTAAAGGCCCGTTGTGTTGGTGCCCACCATTAATCCCAGGATTCAGAGGCAGAGGCAAGTCGGTCGTTATGACCGGCTTGTTCTACATAGCAACTTCCAGGTCAGCCAGAGAGCTACATAGTGAGTGAGACTCAATCACAACAAACACACAAGCCTGTCCAGGTGACTGGACAGGTAAGAATGCGTTCAGTTCTGGGTCCTGTCTTTAGAAGAGATTCCAAACATGATTCTAAAACATAAACGCAGTCCAGCGCGAGCATGCTCACTCAGATGCTCGAAAACACTAGGTGGGAGTCAGGATTGACGGAAAAGGGTCATTCAGAGGGGAGGGGTCCTTTGTCTCTGCTAGCAGCACGGTTGTGTGAGCCGTGACACCGGAGGGGGGCGCTGTACTGGAAGAGTAAACTTGCCAGAGAGGTAAATTTGCCAAGAACTTTCTAGGAATCGATGCTCCCCTGGTCGGAATGGGCTGTCACCCGGAGCGATGAACCGGCCTTTGGTGGAAGTACGCAAACAGAACGGTTGTAACGGGGGTTCTGTCGTGGGTAGGAGGTGGAATTAAACCCCTCCCGGTGCGAAGAGCCTGTGATTACACTCAGAGATCCGGGAGCTTTGCCAGGCCACCCACCCTCTGAGTTACTGAGATGCTCTCGGAGTTGTTAATGCTTTCCAGCTGTACCCCAAAGAGCCTGCCTGCTCCTCCCCCTCCTTAACCCTGATGTAACCGAACTGAGCAGTTACGTTTCATTCAAGTTGAAGAGAGAGAGAACGGAACTTGAACTCCTGCTCCCCACCCCCTCTCCTCCCTCCCCCTCCCCCAATCCCCTCCCACAAGCTTTGCCATTCAGGGCTAGGCCAGCATGGCGCTCCTCCTGGGAGCCAGGGTAGGGCTTGATCACAGGCTTCAGCAATTTGTGGTCTACATTTAGAACGGGAGCTCCGTGCTTAAAAACATTTCGTTCCGTCCTCCCCACCAAAGTTACTTCTTTTTAACCTTTTGTTCTTTTAAGCTCTGATACCCAAGGCTGTGCTTACTATTTTGAATCTTAGAGTATACATTTTTTTTTTTTTAAGGCAGTTCGGCAGTAAAGATGTCCGTGTTGTCTCCCCGGATGTTGCTTGGTCCCTGGATGTAACTGGGGTTCTCAACTCCCATTTCCTTCACAGATTCCTCCTAACTACATCTCCTCCCTTAGACAGGAGGAAAACAGTGGACTCCTGGGTCTTGGTTTTTTGAAATAGGAGATAACAAACCCTGTGGATTGGGATTATGAGTGGATGACACGTCAACACTCCAAGATTTGGGATCTTTTGGAAGGCTAACCTATTGAATGCTCAGGGTATTTACATAGTGCATGCTGTGGGATTTTCCATGATATCTCTGGCTAGAAAGACAAATGGAAATGCCCTATGGGAATACTTTGCATCAATCTAATCAACTTTTTCTTTAAGGGACATTTTAGTTGTTAGTGTTCTTTCTCTCTCTCTCTCTCTCTCTCTCTCTCTCTCTCTCTCTCTCTCTCTCTCTCTCTCTCTCAAAATACGCCCAGGAAATATTTCAAACACAGTACGTTGTCTGTCCCCAACCTGATGAGCAAAGTTGGGTGGTTGAAATAATTTCGTCCCAGGAGACGAGGCAAATGAAGTGCAGATGCTCGCACAACTTTGGAAAAACAAGGAGAGATGGCAAAGTGTGGCTAAAGGTCAAATAGTTGTTAAATTTATACAGAAAATTAAGCCAGAGAAAGTGAACTAATTAAGTTTTGCAGAGTAATTGCCAAGATCATTGGAAAGCGTAGTCAGTGCCCAGCTAGGAAAAAAACAAGCCATTTTGTATTTCTCTGACAGCAATTCTTTGAGTATATGAAAATCACTTTTTAAAAAAAAATTTTTTTCATGGTATTCTCCCTGTTGCTTGTGAAGAGATCTGTTTTCTTGCAACGAATCTTATCCGACTCTACTTGGCGACAGATGAAATGACTTATCTTTGCTTTGTAAGTGGGTTTTACCGTCACGATACACAATTTACATTCATTTTTATACCTTCTTACTCTCAGCTCTGGGTTTTATCCACGAAATACATGGAGTAGACTTCTTTAAAGGGGAGAATCAGGGAGCATCCTGCTTGGGTGTGAGGGAACATCAGACATCCATCGAAAGTGTTTCTGCTGTTATCCCCAGGAAAGCACTTAGAAGTTTGAGAAACATTTCTTCCCAAGAGCACTCAAATAAAGCAAGACAAAAGCCTCCCCCATCTTGCTGGTGAGGGGGAAGCCACGGAGACACAGGACAGAAGTCCGGGGCCTCCTGAGATGTTTAGATCCCTAGTGCAGCGGGCTGGCAGCTCGGGCCTGACTGCTTTTGTTTCTGCCTTCTCCCAGCTCCTTTTGATGGGTCCTAAGGCTACCTACCTTGCTTCCTAAAGTCACCATCATGTTCACACCACAGCATCTCAGTGCCAGCCACGAATTCCTTCCCAGAGGCCCTAGGAATCAGCTCTGGGACAAGACGTCAGGTTCCCGTATGTCACCTGTATTATCACAGATGTCCCATTTCAGAACAGAAAACTGATGGTCTGAGCCAGTATTTTAATGTACAATTATGGTCTTCAAGGAGGAAGCCAGGCAGAGTCATGCCCACCTGTAATCCCAGCACTCAGGAGGCAGAGAGAGGAAGATCCCAAGTGAGAGACCAGTCTGGACTACACAGCGAGACCCTGTCTCAAAAGCAAAACAAAATTCTTTAGAAAGAGAGAGAGAAAACTGTAAGTGTTCATGCTGTGCGTGGGCCTCCTGCCTGAGCTAATATGGTGGGTTTTGGCAGGTGTGGTACCCAATAAGCCAGGTATGTGGCAGGCCAAATCAAACTGTACAGAGGCCTCTTATTTTCCTGTTCATCTTTTCCATGATCCCAGCAAAAAAAAGAACCACATTATTCTGGGATAAAATTCCGTGTTAATTAGGGAAAGCCTTTGTAAGCTTGCTCCGAGGCTGCTAATGAGGAAGAATTACTACATAGAAGAGTTTCTGCATGAAATGTTTTCATATTAAGCTTCATTTTATTGGGCTGTGGTATTCAACTAGTTTAAAACTCGTGCTTTAAAGAAAATTACACAGAAAGTTATTAGTTTAGCGAAGTAAAAAGAACATCAATTTGAAGACAAGCCTGTCCTTCTTGGTCCTGACCCCCAATGGATAGGTCATGTGCGTTCTTTATTGGGGGGTGACTTTGAACGTTATTCTTTTTAATTTTCTTGTACAGTTTTTGATTATGTCCAGTTTGTTCAAAAATTATCAGTAGCTTTTTGTCGACTTTAGGAAAAGTTTAAAGATCATTGAGACCTTTTCATGATCCCTTCTAAAGGATCTCTGGGCTTGTCAATACTGTGGTTCACTTTCCTACATGCACACCATCTTGAAACATGGCTCAGAGCACTGCACATAGCTGAACTCCATTCTCCCCACCCCATCTGATGAACCACTACTACGTTTTTCAAGATCTTAGTTCTGGTTGGGTCACCACTCTGGACTATAAACTTCAAGAGGACAGGAATTTTTGTGATCTGTTTTGTTCACTGATGTTCAATTCATTTGAAAATCCTGTTTTGTTTTTTTGTTTGTTTTTGTTTTAAACTTGTGATTCTGTTGTTTCTCCTTATACCAACCCTGGTTCAGGACACATTTTATGTCTGGACTGCTAATGTAGTTGCCTACTGTCCTGGACTTTTCTGTGCTAGCCCAACCCTTTGTCCCAATCCTTTCTTCAGGAACATCGTGGTGAGACTTGGGGGAAAAATGTAGTCAGATTTTATCATTCTCCTGGTCAACAAATCTCAGTGGCTTCCTCCTGGCCTCAGACTAGTGTTCAGCCTCTTTGGCTCCAAGGGATTGAAGGATTTCTACTTCATTTCTTACCACATGGATGGGGAGAAGGTTCCAGACAGCAAAGGTCTAGGAGAATGAAGCACCAGGGTTCAGGTTTTGATGTAGGACTAGTCTCTGTGGTTTAGAGAACATGACACAGCTTGGAGCAAAGTAAGTGAGGAGAAGATGTCCGCAGGGACCAAAGCACACGGGAACTTCCCAGGTTCAAAGTCCTGCCATGATCAATGCGCCACCTGTGTCTTCACCAGAACCCTTTCTAGGACTACATCACACTCTTTTCAGTGGGAAAATTGTCTTGAAAAGCCTGCTGGACCATTGCGGACTTACGGGGAGGGGGTGTGCGTTTCTGACAGAGAAGAAGGATACTGTGGGGGTGGGGGTGGCTTGCAGTGTGGGCCGCCATCCAAGGGCAGAACACGAGAGAGACAGAGAGGCAGGAAGAATGACGTCCTGGAAGATCTTCCTCTATGAAGAGGAGCCCACTGTTGGCCCTTGAAAATCTACAGTCATGGGTCAGAATGCGACAGAACGGCAGTTGTAGGGGACTTCCTTTTTGTAGGTCGTAGTAGAAGGGGCAGGACAGGAAGGCCACCATGTCTAATGTCTGAGGAATAATAGAGACCCAGCTAATATCCGATGACATCACTCTAAACTTTGAAATGACAGCTGCTCAATGGTAGAGCTGAATCCAAACCCCAATAAGTCTGAATCTAATTCCACTCTACACTCAACTGAGCTGAGATTTTTTTACTGTGAGTGTGCAGCACAGGGGAGACCATGGTCATGAAAGATTTGTCAAGAACAATCTACATAAGAGGCATTCAGAGGAGAGACAAGCACTTGATGGAAATCGTTAGGAAGACAATTGAATAAAAGGTATCTGTCCTTTTTGTTTGTTTGTTTTTGTTTTTGTTTTTGTTTTTTTTTTTTTTGGACACAGAATCTCACTATGTATCTTTAGCTGGCCCCAACTCACTGTGTAAACTAGGCTGGCCTAGAACTCATAGAGATCCTCCTGCCTCTGCCTCCCAAGTGCTGAGATTAGAGGTGTGCACCACCATGCTCAAGAAAAGGTACTTGTATCAATATATAAAGAAATGCTCACGCGCTAAGCCCTTTAAAGAGTGTATAAGATGAGTTTTCCTCATCATTGCTTCCTTCCAGGTTGGGAAAATGCCTTTCTCTACGTGAAAGGATGGACAGAAGGATGGACAGAAGGACAATGAGCTAGGGGTGACAGGTTATCTGTAATTTACCCGTGGCAATACAGCTTTGGGGTGTCTGTCAATGTTTAGGACTCTGAAAATAATCTATTAATGACAAAAAGCCCCGGTACACATTCCTTTACATGATCCTTACAAAACCCTGAGAGACATGTATCTTCATTTTCCCAAGAATCAAGTTGACTGCACATGCTTATTTACTGAGCAGGGCCTGAGTCAAGATCTGGCCCTTCCGGTCCTAAAGCCAAGGTCTGTTAGTTCTACCTGGCTGTGGCCTCTTCCATAACTGAAGTTAAAACAAGCAGTTACTTCGTTAATCTAATCTTCCAGGGCCTTTCTGAATTCAAACATCATACACAGCTGTTATTGGGTGAATGCAGGATATGTATAGTTGACATGTTGTATGCACTAGTGTGTGTGTGTGTGTGTGTGTGTGTGTGTGTGTGTGTTTGTGTGTGTGTGTGTATGTGTGTGCACAGACATACACATGCTTCTGTATGCTCCCCCCCAAATACATGCAAGGCAACTCTCCAGTGCAATTTTCTTTGTGCTGTTTTCCAGTTATGTCTAAGAACCGGCCACGGCAGGGCCGGTTCACTGAAAATCCGCAAGAGTGTCGGCTTTCCTTCTTACCCACCTATCACAAGGAAGTCTAGATGTGTCATTCGCCTTTCTCACAATCTGAAGAAAGCACACTTAGCAACCCGTGTGGAGAACAACCAGCACTTGGCACCAGGAGTCTCAGAAAGGAGCAAATACTGGAGGTTAATTACAAGTTGCTGTATGTGAATCTGCCCAAGGAGCTACATGCCTCTTCTACAAAATCCTTCACCCAACGGGCTTTTTAGCCTCCTCACTGTCCAACGCACTCAATAACCAAGTCCCAGAACAATGACTTCTTCATGCTTAAAGCCGTGGGTCTGGAAAGCATCCATCCTCTCAAGGTTGATTGCTGAAGTTTTTCCACACCTCATGTACAAGGTATTCGGACTAACTGATTGGAGTGAATGTATAAATTAAAGGCCGCACATTTCACCCCAAGTTAAGCCTATTTCAACGGTCTCCACTGTAATGGAACTATTTCAGAATGAGGTTTCTGCACGCCCGTGGAGAACATCTTCTTCCCTTTGCTGGCTGCTGTCTCTGTAACGTAGATTTCCTGTTCAGGAACCCCTCAGGAATGACCATCCTCCAGTCACGAAGGGGCCCTGAGCCACCTTCTGCTTGTACTCCCTAAATTCCCCTACACCTAGAGCCTACCCTGCCATCCTACTGTCTTCTGACCTCACCCCACATTTGCTCTCCATGATATTGGCTCAGTGGAGCTAGACAGCTTCCCGACCTCCTCTGTCTGTAAAACTCTTGTTTCTCATGTCTCGTTTTGAATCTTCTTTTGTGAAACCACCATGAATCCTATTGTAGACTCCTTATTTGTTATTCCCATGTAGTGTTTACCACATTTTATTTTACGGTGATTTCTGTTGTTCATTTATCTGTGTATTCATCTAACAATTACCAAATGAGCCCTAATTATATATTCTTGCTACTATTGGCCTTTTGGGGAAGACAGACTATATTAAAATGATATGTGGTAAGACTCAGAGGGCGTATAACACATGCAGGAAACATCCAACCTAGTTTTAAGTAGGTGCTGGAGGAAGGTGTTGGGACCAGGAAAACCTTTTCTCATAGTTTGGGGACAAGAAGGACTATTTCCATTTTGTCTAGTATAAGATTGGATGCTTGCTGAAGTCCAAGCATTCTAAATAGACAGCCAGTGATGTGCTGTGTTTTGTCAATCATAGTGGCTGTCCCCTGGGCAGTCTGTCTATCCTGGCACTGCTCTGCCTAAGCTAATCATTTCTGGAGCTCCACTGGGCCTCTTCCATGCGTGGAAAAGTCTACTGATGAGATTTTACAACTTAAAAGCTCTTCTGCCTCCAGCACAGACACTCTGCCAAGTAGAGATTGTTCTAGAGCCTTTGGTGGCCATAATTTATGTGGAAACGTAAGACGGGTTTATTATAGTAAGAGCTGTAATGCTTATGAGTTGAAAAGTAGGCTTGTTTCTGCTGCATAGCCTACGCATAAATGAAGTTAGCATCACCATCTACAACCACTCTGTCATTACGTGTAGCCTTCAACAATCAAGAGAAATGGAGGTGCATTTGGGCAATTTGTTAGAAACTGCTTGAGCAGGCTTATGCTGACTGAACCTACCAGGGAGGTGCCTCTGGGTAGGGTTAGATTTATAGCTTCAGAATGTACCAAGAAAATGAGAGCCTTGGAAAAAGTCACCTCTAAGAATAAAGTGTTAAGACTCCCATTAGTACAGCAAGGTAAACTTTACCTTGGACTGCATACAGAAAGTTAATTTATTAAGTCACCGACATGCTAATTCTCTCTCTATGTCATTTTTCCTTTCTAGTATTCTAAGACAGTGGCCAAGCTTTTGTATGCTCTTCCCTCTGGAGTTCAAGGTTGCCACACAGGGGACAGAGCGGCCCAACAAACCCTCCCTCTGTGCTTTGGGAATTATTATCTCTAAGTCTCCCTTTCTTGAAGGGATTGGTTTCTTTCTGCTCAAAGGCAATGAAGAGAAAACAACAAACAAAACAAAATAAATCAAATCAAATCAAAACAAAACAAAACAATGCTCCCAGGCTGGGTGAATTGAAGTGGGTCAATAGGTTCCCATGGGGGAAAGGGTCCTGCTCTCTAGCAGCTTTTGGGCGAGCACTGTCTCAGAGCAGCACCTAGTGTGATATCTCCTAAGGAGAGGCCTGAAGCACCAAGTTTCCCCATCTC
This sequence comes from Peromyscus leucopus, assembly GCF_004664715.2. NCBI lineage: Eukaryota > Metazoa > Chordata > Mammalia > Rodentia > Cricetidae > Peromyscus > Peromyscus leucopus. The sequence goes on from NC_051081.1 coordinate 27,262,520, forward strand.
TGCCAAGATTTGGTGTTTAGGAAACCATGGAGCCACCCACCTTCCATGGAAGACAGTCTTGGGTTCTAAACCACTTGTACCATCTCCCTGGATCTTCCAAATGACGCCCAAATGTTATAGGGGCTGCAGCAGTTGGGGGGACAGAGAGGGCAGGGGAGCCACTGTAAATAAGGAATTTGAATTCCCAGCCCTCTCTCTACCTCCATGAGTGCCAGTTTGGAGTCAGCCTTGATTTAATTTAGAAAATCAAGTCATCAGCCAAACTCAGGAGGATTAAAAAAATGTATATATACCAAATGCGGCTATTCATACGAAAGCAAAGCGTTGGCTTGGAATGAATGGTCACCTATAAACCTGTCTTATAGGTGGGTCTGCCGGACAGCTGTTGCTTATTCCATCTCTGCTTCTCTCTGCAGAGTCTTCCTGTCAGATTATCTTCAACACGTGCTTAGTATCATGTTCTAAATCCAAAGGGTCCCAGCGAAGCTCAGTCAGATCCCTGAGGACAACTGGAGACTGTGAGCCAAGCAAAGACATGGAAGGAAGGCAAAGAGGATGAGAAGGAAAAGAAATGGGAAATCAGGGGTGGTAGAGAAGAGAGAAGAGCTCCCTGCCAAAGACGGTGTCAACACTATGGGTAGGCAGAATAGATACATACACTGGTGTGCCAGCAGTCTCAGGCCAAACCAAAGGAAACCACGCCGGCTCTTCCCCTTCCTGTGCCTTCCTACATCTCTTCTACCTGACTTTGCTTCCTGCTTGGTCAAATCTCACTCCTTCATCCCTCTTACCTACTGCCAAGTAACTCTTCCCTCTGTTTCTCCTTCCTCCTGCTATGCCTTATTCCACCTAACTAGAGTTCAAAGGCTGGCTTTGATGACTCGTGGCAGTCCTTAGCCCTTGAGTCTCGGGAGTCTAGGATAGCATTTGATGTGCTGGAAAGATCTGAAAATTGTCAGATGAGCAACACTAACAAATTGTCTCCCCGTCGCTATTTCAACTCTGCGGGTTGTGAAGACTTTTTGATCTTAAAAAAAAAAAATTACTGGTGGAACATGAAAGCTTCCAGAAGAGCAGAGGAAGAGAGGAAACTATAGAGGGTCTATCTAGATGGTCTCACATTCAGGTCTACAACCAGCATTGGCCTTGTCTCAGCCTTTCATCCACTGACTCTTAGTGTTATGAAGCATGTCAGAATCCCCTGCTCATCCGACCACAGATGACTGGAGTTCCCCTGCAGTTTCTGATTCAGTAACAAAAGGTTTCAGTTGGTACTGATATTGCTGGTCTGGGAACTTTGAGAATCTCATCTGCTCTCCCACTGGGCCCTACTTGGTTTGTTCAGAACCTTGCTTTTATCATTTTACATTTAAAATCCAAGAAGCTCCTATAAGATAGATATCTGAAACATAAACGTAAGGTGGTCAAGATGTCTTGGTTTAGTGACAAGGAAAGTGGTCTCTACCTTCCTTCTCTTTGAGAGTATGTTTTCTTGACTGTATTATAGGTCAGTAAAATTGGTCATTGAAGGTCAACTCTTGCTCTGTATTTCAGCCAAGGGGAAAGGCTGACCTTCTGAATTCATGGATCAAGGCCTCCTTAGGTAATGGGACCCATCAACACCTCTAGAATGAGCTCTACATAGAACTACACAGAAGACAGGCACAGTTGCATCTGTTAACCTCTCCAAGAGATGTGAGAACATGGTGCTGTCTTCTCCACCATCGGCATCCATGTAAATTCTGTCTGGGCTTTGTAGACACATCCATGCTGCCCACCTGTGTGCATGGGACACGTCGTAACACAACTAATCAGCCGTGTTCTGTCTTCTCTCTTCATATTCTGGTATTAAAGATTATTATAGTGGTTGGCAGGGCTAACTTGCCCGCTCTTGTCTCCTCTGAAAACAACACTGCCCTGGTAAGGTCAGACCCCCAACTAGCTTAAATGGATGTAATTCAATTCTCTCTCCCAGGGTGAGATCAGGAGAGGAGTAGGAGGGAGATGCAGATGTATAGAGACAGGCAGAGGTGTTAGCTCTTTGATTGGGTTCTTGTGGCCTTTACATCTGGGCACCAGTCCCGGGGAACTCCAGCTGTGCTTCCTACCTCGGTTTCTGTGAATGACTCCAGGTCCCATCCAAATCCTCTTTTCTACTTACACAAATTGAGCTTGGATTTCTGCTAATTGCAAACAAAACAGCCTGTGCTGAGATACTCCCCATTGCCTCCCATCGCCTCATGATGAAGTCCAGATTCCCACACAGTAGTGAAACCCTTCACCGTATGGTACAGCTAACTCTCCACCGGTCACCCCAACACCTTCACCTCGTTCTGTATCTTCCAGCCAAATTGAAACTTTTGCTTTTAATTTTTTTGAGGGGGGGGGGATTAGGACAGAGTCTTGTTTTGGAGACCAGGTTAGCACTGAACTCATGATCCTTCTGCCTCCATTTCCCAAAGGGCTGGGATTGTAGGCATGCACTGCCATGCCTGGCCAACTTTTTAAGCTTTTTCAAATCTTCAGGCCTTGAGCACGTTCCTCGACCCTCACCCAGTTGTTTGTGATGCCATGCCCTCTTCTGCTTCATGAGAGTAGGCACACCATTCCTTCACATCCGGTCTGTTCCTTCATCATCTCCTAGTATGCTATCCTTGACCTGCGATGGACTTGCTCATCTTCCTGACAGGCGTGGGAGCTCTGTGAAGGTAAAAGTGCGTTTGGATTCCGGTTGCATCTGGGTGTCTGGTAAATTCTTGCTGAATGCATGAAGGCTGTGTCTCTTCCCTGCCATAAGTTACCTAGTCCAGCTGCAGACAGCAATGGAAAAATGAAAATGACTCTGGCCTCAAGCTAGAGACGACAATTTGCAAATACTCCTGAGGTCAAGAATCAGATAAGTCCCTGGCTTGGGAATATTCTATTACGTTCCTTGCGCCTTTTCCCTCCCTTATTTAATGATTGTGCTAGAGTTTCTAATTAGAGAAAAGACTTCAGGCACTTATTGATTCAAATGTGCTGCCTCACAAGGGAGATTTTTGAGAGCAAAACTAGAATTTAGCATATCAGAAATTCAATCCATCTGAGATCTCTCCAAGGGGTTTGCCCCTGGGTTACTTAACACAGACTTTCCTAGGCACTGAGAACTGTTGTCATGGCGATCACGGAACCTTTCATGATTTTTGTATCAGAGTTAATGAAGATACTGGAAAGAGCCCAAAGGAATCCGTACTTGGGTGTGCATTTGTCTCCATATTAGCCCAATCATTGTTTTGAACACATATCTGTCCCAGTGCTATTCCTCATGGCTCTTGGTCCTGACAGGGATAAATAAACACCTCCCCCCCTTTTTTTTAGTATTTCAGCTTAAGAGTCCATGGATGACTGCCCCTTTGGCCTCATTTCAGCAGGAAATCCCACATGGTAGCTTTTAAGAAAACGAAGAAAAAGGGGGTGGTTGTGGGAAGCAAATTTCTCTCTTTTATTTCAAATTATACACGTTACTGATTTCAACACACTTAAATTTAATGCCCGTAAAGAAAGCCTTTGCTGTGGAAAGCACAGAACATTGACTTTGTCTAAAGACTCTTTTTTACAGTGCCCTATAAACCTCCATCATGCCTTCACTTCTGGATCCAGAAATCCCAGAGCACTCACAGTCCACTGTTTCCCATCTGTGTCCTGTTCTGCAGGCTAGTTCCCATCATACACTCTGTCCTTCTTCCCCAGTGAGAGAATCGCCTACTTTCATGAAGCATGTGCATGCTCTCAAACCACACCTTTCCCTCTGTTTGTTACTGACCCAAATGGCACTTAAGTAGAGGTGTTATAGTTAACTTTCTGGATATTATTCATCATTATCATCATCATATCATTATTATTATTATTATTTAGTGAATTCGTATGTGCCTTTTTTCATTCTTTCTTGTTGATTGGAAAGAATGGAGGTGGGGCAGCCATTTTGGACTGTTAGGAGCTTCCGAAAGTCTGGAGCTTCTATTAAATTACAGCTTGATTTTTGCTTAAGGGAGAGAGACTTTGGTCTCATGTAAATGGTAATGATTTTGGATTTTTTTTCCGGTCAGCTGATCTTAATTGATATACCCCAAGATGAAATTTATTTTTCCTTTCTATTGTTTGAGTGTGATATCTACCAGGTGTCTCTGTGATTTATCTCCTGAACCCAGAGCTTTCCCATTCGGTTCGAATGGGAAATGTCCCAGTGCTGTTGCCCGTACAGCCTGCTGAGTTCTTCCAGATACAGTCAGAATCCTGATTTTCAGCACAGCAAAGAATCTCAGGAGGAGTGAATAGGAAGCAAAGCTGGGGTTTGTTAAGAAGACAGTGCCTACCCAAGGGGTGGGTAAGCTTCCTCAAGACAGAGTCCCACCTACCTGCCTTCAAAGTAGCTATTTGTAGGCATGATCCTCTGTCTTTTGAAGTTAGATTGTTTAAAATACGTAATTTACAAACAAGTTCAAAGATTTAGCAAGGCCTAAAAGTTAAGTAGAGAAATCATGAATTTGTTTACTTATTTCTCTTATCTTCAAGAATTTCCTTTTGCAAATGAAACTGTATGGATTTTTGGGGGTGGGTGGGTGGGGTGCATTGTTCAGGTTTATGGATGAGAGAGGGCCTGCTTATAGGATTCAACTCAAAGGCCCTGTAGGTTTTAGCCTTAAGCAGGGTTTATTAGCTGTTTAAATACTTGTTTGAGATATTCTTTTGAAAAAGGAGCATTGTACCTCTGTACAATGAATATATGTTACCCCATCCACACTCTCCCCACCAGTGAAGAAGGTTTATTTTGGTTTACAGTTGAAAGTGTACAGGCCATGGGGAAGACAGGAGTGTGAGGTGGCTGGTTATATTGTCTATAGTCAGGAAGCCCAGAACAGACAGGCTGTGGTGCCAGATTGTATCTATATGTATGTATGTATGTATGTATGTATGTATGTATGTATGTATCTATCTATCTATCTATCTATCTATCTATCTATCTATCATCTATCTATCTAAAACAAAACCCTCAAGGTCCTGCCTGGCAAGTGACCCACTTTCCCCGAGAGGTCCTATAAAATAGCACCAACACCAAGTAGAAAATATTCAGACATGCCAGCCTATGGGAGATATTTCACATTCAACTCAAAACATTCTGTCCCTTGGCCCCCTACACTCATGGCCATCTCATAGCACATACTATATTTATTCCAAATTTAAAAGTCCTTATAGCCTTTAATAGTTCCAACAGCTAACTGCCCAACAGCCCAGTAACTTCAGAGACCCAAGGTCATTTCTTAATTGTGCGCCACTGTAAAATCAAAAATCAAGTTATAGGCTTTTAACATACAATGGTTCAGAGTAAGCATTCCCGTTCCCAAAGGGAGGGATGGAGGAGACTTGGCAAGGAATGATAGGACCGAATTCTGCAACTCCATGTTGGGTCTCTGGGACTAGCGATGGAATCACTGAGCCCCAAAGGGCTTCGGGAGCCTTTCTCCTAAGGTTCTGCTTCCTGCAGCACATGGAACCTCTTTTTGGGCCAACTCTACTTCACTCTTGCAGCTTTCCTCGGCAGATGTTCCATGGTCTTGGGATCGCCAGCATCCAGGGGTCTTTGCTGCAACTCAGGCATCACATGCCAATTTCATGTGATGGCCTTTTCAGGGCTGCCCCGTAGGCACTCCAGTCCAGCCACATGTTGCTGGTCTCCAGGAACTTTCTTGGTACAACCTTCATGCTGCCACCACTTGTATTTTACTTCCCTGCAAAACCAGCACCCTGGGAACAATGCTGCCAAATTCTGCTGCCAGCTCGAGACACCATCCAGCCATCTCTGTCACAGCTGTGGTGGCCTTCGTGTGCCTTGGTGGCTCAATTTGAGAAAACACTTTCCTAGGCGCTGGAGCAGGGGAGCCCTTCAGAGGCATTCTCAGTGTATGTATGTATGTGTGTATGTGTGTATGTTTGTATGTATGTATGTATGTATGTATGTATGTATGTTTTTCGAGACAGGGTTTCTCTGCGTAGCTTTGCGCCTTTCCTGGATCTCGCTCTGTAGACCAGGCTGGCCTCGAACTCACAGAGATCTGCTTGGCTCCCGAGTGCTGCCACCACCACCCGGTTACATTCTCAGTTTAGGTGGAGCCTTTTCAAATGAGTTTGCACTTTCCCAAGCTGAAGACTTTGTGGAGCGGGTCTTGTCATGGGGGGGGGGGGACACCTTTCCTGTGGCCCCAGCACAGAGCAGGAGGTTCCTGATTCATAGTGCTTCTCTCTTAACAATTACAGCTGCACATTCACAACATCCAATTCGCTCAGGCGCCTCTTCTTGCCAAACTGCACAGTTTCCAGTTCTTCTGTTTCGCTTGCTCCTCTCTCACTAGAGACGGGGTAAGAGCAGTGAGCAGTAACCCCAATACTGCCTGAATACTGTCTTGTCTCGAAATTTCTCCAGCCCAAGCAAACTAGTTTTATTACTTTCAAATTTGGTCTCACTCAAGTTCTTGGAATGCATGAAGGACCTCTAATTCTGTTCTCCATTGAGTATCTTAATTTCCCTCGGAAGCCCTGAGAGTTGGGTCTCCACCGTGCATATGTCTCCCAGCATTGTGATCTTGCAAACACCCATCAGAATGGCCTGTTAAGTTCTGCTTATAGCACGATAGTGCTTCTCTGGCTCTCAGCATCAAACTCTTCAGCATTCCTTCTATAAACCAGCTCTAAAGACCTACAGACTGCAAGCTCAGGTTTATCAAAGCAATGGCGGTAGGCATGTAAGGTGGCCGGCCACACTGCACCCACACTGGGGAAGCAGAGTTCTGTCGGCAATCATTACAGTGGCTTGGTTTTGTCAGTTGTGTTGAAATTGCAGCCAATAAGAAATGTCAACCCACAGCTGGGCGGTGGCGGCGCACGCCTTTAATCCCAGCACTTGGGAGGCAGAGGAAGGCGCATCTCTGTGAGTCTGAGGCCAGCCTGGACTACAGAGTGGGTTCCAGGAAAGGTGCAAAGCTACACAGAGAAACCCTGTCTCGAAAAACCAAAAAAAAAAAAAAAAAAAAAAGAAAAGAAAAGAAATGTAAACCCGATCAGTGTTGGGTGTACCAGGGACTCTTCCTTTTTCCCGTCTCCTTAATTTCCCCTGGTCCTTCTGTCCCTTGCAGGCATGCTGGGAAACAGGAAGCTTTCATGGACTTTTACACCAGCCATACTGAATTTTCTGCCATGGGGAATTGAGACACCAGCCATAGGAAGTCAGAGTTGCGTGGTTCTATGTGTGAATTTTGAGTTTCCCCATTGCAGTGGGACCACATTTGTTTTACTTCAAAATCAGGATTTATAACAATTCTTTTTGGGGGTGGGGAATGAGGCAAATAATGAATAAGACACATCTCCATTTAAATGTAAAGCAACTGACATAGAAAACAAAAACCCTGGCTAAGACCAAACATCATCGTTCACATCCTCTAATGCAGTCTGTGCGTCACTTTTGGGGTTGAACGATCCTTCCACAGGGGTCCCACATCAGATAGCCTGCATATCAGATATTTACATTGTGATTCATAATAGTAGCAAAATTACAGTTACAAAGTAGCAATGAAATAATGTTATGGTTGGAGTCACCACAACCTGAGGAACTGTATTAAGGGGTCTCAGCGTTAGGAAGGTTGAGAACCACTGCTGTGACGTAAGCAGGACCACTCTCCACGTGGGGCACGAAGCCTTGTGCCAGAAAGGGATTTTGATTTTACTTACCAAATTTGGGTCTTTTCATCTTCTTTGCCGTTTCTTTATTTGAGTATATTCCAGTTACCAGCAAAACTAGATGCGGAAAATAAGAACAAAAATGAACCTAATTAATATCATTTCCCTTAAACCCTGTTTTCTTCATGGCTTCCCATATTTGCAATGGTTATGCACGAGGCATTTTCACCGACAAAACGAATCTTTTCTTGATTAGGGGGAGCGAGAGGTCCAGTTTGTAGAGTGTCTCATCTCTGCTGAAAGACCTTTTCGGAAAACCACTTTGGAATCTACCATGTCTGTTACCTTTTCATTTCAACACACCAGGTCTGCAGCTCCTTTTCCAAAGGAGGGAGTCTGGGCCTGGTCCCAGGAATGAAAGCTGGGTGTAGGATGAACAACCACCCTTTGCTTACG